>NW_007727480.1:67442-81107 GCF_000696425.1 Galeopterus variegatus | reverse complement strand
TACATTTGTAAATGTAAAAATGTAAGCCTATTACTAATAGTTGCTACTTCCACATAAACACTAGAAAACAAAGAGAATGTAGAATTATCAAACCACTATAGGGAGGAAAAGTAATAGAAAATAGTGAAAATCAGGAAAATATAAAATAGAAAATAAGACAGCAGGTTTCAGACTAAACACATTAAGGGTCATCACCATATGACAGAGGGTTATTAGCAGCGAGACTTTCCACTGGTTAAGGCCAAAACCCAGCCTCACGTTTAAGAGACTATAACTAGACTGGCACTAAAAGTTGGAATATGGGAATGACCAAAGCAAGGAAATACAAACAAAAAAAAAGGGTAGGAGTAGCCTTATATCAGACTGTGAGGAAAATGGAGACAGACTGGTCAGGCTCCCTCACCTCACATCTGGTTGAGCATGGCTCAGGCCTGTCTGTTGTAAATACGTTAATTACGCATGTGCACCCAGGTGTTCCTTGGCTATCTGACCCTAGCATAAAAGACAATAGCTCTGATCCAGTAGGAGGCTAGGCGACTGAGCTCACATCTAAATAAAGCATGTCAACCTTGCCTGCAGCTCCCAGGATCTTTTTGCAATTACCTAGCTCACAACCTGCATATGAGGGGTCTGTGACCCAGTCTGCACAGAATGAGTTTGAATGTCTGTGACCCAGCCGACATAGACAAAAAGAAATAAAGAGGGATATTTCCTGTTTTAAAGGGGACGATACACTAAGAGCCATGAATAAACACAATAGCAAATAACACAAAAACACAAAAAACACAATAAACACAAAAGCAAAGACCTTAGAATGTCCTGGACAAAGTGACACACTCACAGCCTGCATGGAGACCTGACCACAGCCTCCCCCAGAGAAAAAGCAAATGTAGAGCTAGGGCTCACAGACTGGGTCACAAAACCCCCACACGCAGGTCTACGAGCTAGGTAATAGGAAAAGTCCTGGGAGCCGTGGGGTGAAGAAACAATAGGTTTTATTCAGAGCTGGACGTAGCCACCCTAGTGGCTTCCCAGAGCATCTGGGAAAGTTAGTCCCTTATACTTAAGTCCACAACTCAAAACATCTGGGTGCACACGCGCACTCACATTACACAATAACAAGGAACACCTGGGCACACATGCCTATTCACATCAGATGCTCGGCAAGATTCTGAATATCTGAGGGGCCCTGACCATTTTCTATATTTTCCTAACAGCAAGATTACAGAAAACAAAAAGTTTAAAAATTAGGATACAAAGGATTTGGGTATCACCATTTGAAACCATTGGCAAGCTCCTAACAGAGCTTTAGATCTCACAAAGAATACTCATTCTTTACAAATACTCTAAGAAAGGCTGAAATCAAAATGAGCAGTCAACTCAACCTGCTTAAAAAAAAAAGACAATAAGATAAAAACAAAAATTAGTGAACCTTAAAACCCTGGTGGAACTGATTAAAAAAAAAAAAATTCTGAAAAGACCAAACCGAACACACACACCTCTGAAAAGTCAGCCCAAAGAACAGATTCAGATGTTCAGCATTAAAAATGTCAAAGGAACGCAACCACAGATGTAGCGAATACAAAAATGTTTACTGATACCGCATGCCAAAAAATCTGAACTTTTTGACAGATGACAGTTAAAAGAATAAATTACCAAGATGGACCCCCCCACCAAATTACTCCAACTGAACAGACCAATACTGAAGAACTTAAAAAGACGTTATGCTCTTCCCACAAAGTCTACCATCCCCAAAGGGTTTCTATGAGTGAAGGAGGAAAGGATCCTGTGATTTAAACTGTTCCAAAATACAGAAAAAGACAGAAGGCATTCCAAATCATGTATAAGGCCAGTAAAACCCTGTTTTCAAAACTGGCAGACAGCATGCTTACACATGTGCATGCACCACATCAGAGATCCACTACTTTATAGATAAACCTAGCAACAGGTTAACCTAATAAGGCTTACCACAGGAATACAAATAAATACTAGAAGCCTAATAACACAGTTCATGTAATCACAATCATCTCATACAAAATTGTTTTAATTCAACATCTTCAAATATGATAATTTTATTAATATCAAAGACTAGGATTAAAATATATTTTAATCAAACAGAGTATTAAAAGTACGGCCAGGGCTAAGAAAAATTTGGAAGAACAAAATAAAGAGGAAGAAATTGTCCTTTCAGATGTCATAATACACTCGACATTCAAGAAGTTAACAAAATGGCTTTAGAGAATAACCACAACCCCCGAGACCTACTGAAGGTGCGACAGGTGAGAGCCATATATCATGAGTGCTCTTCTGCCATCTTCCCATCCACAAAGGTCAGCACCTGCACAGCAGTACAGGAAGGCCACACCTGATGCAACCACTTCCCGACCTTTGACCTGATGGCAAATGCAGCAGCCTACACTTCAGGGTGCCTTACAAACACACAGATTCACTCCATCCCACCTCCCCCTGACCACACTGCCGCTCTATCATCCGAGCCCTGCCGCAGCTGTTTGTGCACAGAGAAAACAAGCGGGCTGCCCTCAGCAGCACTGTGGCACCTCCAACATCGCACCCGGCAGGCCCACAACTTTCAGAAGTCAGAGCTGACTGCCATAGCTTCTACACATCTAAATCTTCTACTGAGACTGCACCGGCAGCAACCCCAACCTATTCCCCATGGCTGCTAGAGCCACGGCAGCAGGTGGGACACGAGGTGACAGCAAACTGAGATGGGAGAATGCCCCACACGGAGTCTGCTCCAGGCACAAGTCGTGCATGCACATGGAGGGAAAGGGAGAGGAAGATAACCACAACTGTTTGAGGATTGAAACAGAGCAGAGGTTAAAACCACTCACATTTAGAGAATGTCCACTATATCATAGCCAAACCCTGCAATTGTGGGTCCACTTGCTCACAGACCCTAGAACTCCTAACTGCTGGATGCACAGATTCGCCATGGCCATTCCACTAACCTCCAAGGAACACAACCCCAAAGTGAATTCTGGACTCGTGTAGCTGGGAGCTTCACCACAGTTAAACAAATGAGACGCCGAGCCTCTGCAATAAATACCATTGAACGAAGTGTAGTTTCTTTTGTTTGCTTATAGGTTGAAGTTTATTTGGAAAATTCTATAATGTTAGCTGTAGAAACATAGAATTTCTACTGTGTTCAGAAAGATGTATATCGATTAACAAAAATTAAGAAGATGCTGTTACAAAAAGAACAGGAAATGTCCCCACTGAAAAGATAATCTCCATTTAACAGCCACGGGGTAAAAGCACATCTAAATCTGTTTTCACCTGGTTCAATCTCAGAATTCTATAAATGACTACAATGGAGTTTCAATAATGGTGAATTGTTGAAATCATGGACATCTCCATTCAAACACTTAAGACAAATCATCTCGGGCGGTTTCAAATTAAAAGCTTGTAAAATATGTAACCTCTCCTAGTTTTTGCAATTAATAGGGTACATCTGCAATTAGCCTGACTTACTGAACGCTGTGCTGTTGTCATTAAGAGATGTCTGTGAAAGTGCTGCTGTTATTATGGAGGCTCAGGAGACCAATCCCTCCTAGAGGGCAAACAGTGGACTGGAGGAAAACAACAGCCATAAATCACACTGTCAGGCAGCAGAGAGCCGAGCCACGCGCAGGCACATGAAGGCCATTCACAGTAAACACAGCACGGAAGCTTCCCAGGCAGGATTTACCACACCATTTAAACTGTTCCAAAATACAGAAAAAGACAGAAGGCATTCCAAATCATGTATAAGGCCAGTAAAACCCTGTTTTCAAAACTGGCAGACAGCATGCTTACACATGTGCATGCACCACATCAGAGATCCACTACTTTATAGATAAACCTAGCAACAGGTTAACCTAATAAGGCTTACCACAGGAATACAAATAAATACTAGAAGCCTAATAACACAGTTCATGTAATCACAATCATCTCATACAAAATTGTTTTAATTCAACATCTTCAAATATGATAATTTTATTAATATCAAAGACTAGGATTAAAATATATTTTAATCAAACAGAGTATTAAAAGTACGGCCAGGGCTAAGAAAAATTTGGAAGAACAAAATAAAGAGGAAGAAATTGTCCTTTCAGATGTCATAATACACTCGACATTCAAGAAGTTAACAAAATGGCTTTAGAGAATAACCACAACCCCCGAGACCTACTGAAGGTGCGACAGGTGAGAGCCATATATCATGAGTGCTCTTCTGCCATCTTCCCATCCACAAAGGTCAGCACCTGCACAGCAGTACAGGAAGGCCACACCTGATGCAACCACTTCCCGACCTTTGACCTGATGGCAAATGCAGCAGCCTACACTTCAGGGTGCCTTACAAACACACAGATTCACTCCATCCCACCTCCCCCTGACCACACTGCCGCTCTATCATCCGAGCCCTGCCGCAGCTGTTTGTGCACAGAGAAAACAAGCGGGCTGCCCTCAGCAGCACTGTGGCACCTCCAACATCGCACCCGGCAGGCCCACAACTTTCAGAAGTCAGAGCTGACTGCCATAGCTTCTACACATCTAAATCTTCTACTGAGACTGCACCGGCAGCAACCCCAACCTATTCCCCATGGCTGCTAGAGCCACGGCAGCAGGTGGGACACGAGGTGACAGCAAACTGAGATGGGAGAATGCCCCACACGGAGTCTGCTCCAGGCACAAGTCGTGCATGCACATGGAGGGAAAGGGAGAGGAAGATAACCACAACTGTTTGAGGATTGAAACAGAGCAGAGGTTAAAACCACTCACATTTAGAGAATGTCCACTATATCATAGCCAAACCCTGCAATTGTGGGTCCACTTGCTCACAGACCCTAGAACTCCTAACTGCTGGATGCACAGATTCGCCATGGCCATTCCACTAACCTCCAAGGAACACAACCCCAAAGTGAATTCTGGACTCGTGTAGCTGGGAGCTTCACCACAGTTAAACAAATGAGACGCCGAGCCTCTGCAATAAATACCATTGAACGAAGTGTAGTTTCTTTTGTTTGCTTATAGGTTGAAGTTTATTTGGAAAATTCTATAATGTTAGCTGTAGAAACATAGAATTTCTACTGTGTTCAGAAAGATGTATATCGATTAACAAAAATTAAGAAGATGCTGTTACAAAAAGAACAGGAAATGTCCCCACTGAAAAGATAATCTCCATTTAACAGCCACGGGGTAAAAGCACATCTAAATCTGTTTTCACCTGGTTCAATCTCAGAATTCTATAAATGACTACAATGGAGTTTCAATAATGGTGAATTGTTGAAATCATGGACATCTCCATTCAAACACTTAAGACAAATCATCTCGGGCGGTTTCAAATTAAAAGCTTGTAAAATATGTAACCTCTCCTAGTTTTTGCAATTAATAGGGTACATCTGCAATTAGCCTGACTTACTGAACGCTGTGCTGTTGTGGGTTGCGATCCCGTTGCCGGTCCCGGTCCGGTACAGGGGCGACACTGAGGGTTGCGATCCGTTGCCGGACACGGAAAAAGACAAAAAAAAAAAAAGAAATGTAGACTCTATTGCAAAAGAACACACATTTATAAGCCAGCAGGTACATGTGGGATGGTGACAAAGATCTGTACATACAGAAAAGAAAGGAAGGAGCAGGGGGATCAAATGCCACTTCAGTGCTTTAATCCAGAAACCAAAGTTACCATCTTGGAAAAGTCACTAAGAAGGCCTGTGCAAAGGAACTATTAACACCTTCTCAATGTGCCGCCACAGATAATAAACTGATTGTTAAGATTAATAAGAAATAATAAACTGATCATGTTTCTTTTTTTTTTTGTCCTTTTTGAGACCGGCTGCACCGCGCTCAGCCAGTGAGCGCTGTGAGCGCACCGGTCATCCCTATATAGGATCCGAACCCACGGCAGGAGTGTCGCTGCGCTCCCAGCGCCATACTCTCCCGAGTGCACCACGGGGTCGGCCCATAAGCAGCCATTTGTAAGCATGCGTCTGTGTGTCAGAAGGTAGAACCATTGTAAACAAAGTAAAATACCTATTCTTTAAGTTGTGCCCCCCAAAGAAGTTAAGGAAGTTGTTTCACCAACAAGTTCACTGTCAATTCTTATTTCCCTTTGCGAGTCAATGTATTTGGTTTACATGAAGGTAGTTCTCAGGTTATAGTACCAGAGGGCCGGCAGGTAAGCCACAATCCAGATGAAGTCGTGAAATATGTGCACGTTACAACCCAAAAGAAAATAAAAGGAAGAAGAGGAACATGTGAAAAATTTGCCTTTCTAAGACAAACATCAACTAATGAATCCTGCTACAAGCTTCTGCAACACAAAACACTGAGAGATGTCAATGGATAATGGGAGTGAAAAAAGAAATCAAGAATATTTTACAGGGTAATGACCGGATAGTTACAAGTCAGGATTTGACTAGAAAAAAAAAATCTAAACTGTTATTTTCATACTGCTAAAAATCACTTTTTAAAAATATCACAGCATTTACCTTATGTCATTAATTATCTTAGCTCATTTGTTTTCTATTTATCATTTAAAATTCTGAGCAAAGTCAGTTAGTTTTAACAATAACAGCTAGAATAAGTAAGATTCCATCTCACCTCACTTGAGCTACCAAATCATAGAGACTGCTGATCGACTTCTGTTGTCTGTTGACAGTTCTGTTTACCCATGATCATGAACACAAGGGGAACATGGAGGGAAAGGGGTATCGGCAAAAGCACGGAGATGCTCCTTTGTGCTTATCTCAAGGAGGCCAGCAGGTCACAGCTTCTGCAGCTGGCACTGCTTTCATGGGGTACAGGAGGGCTCAATCAAGAGCTCAGAAGACTCAGGAAGAAAGAATTCACAACGAACTGCCACTTCCTGTCAGTAATGTAACCTACAAGACCCCAGTGAAACAGTGATTATTATTTATTCAGCAAATGCTTATGGCGCACTTGGGATACGAAAATGAGTCTGATGCAGTCCCTACTCTACAGAGCTCACAGTCTAGATGGTAAGACAGACAAGAAAAAAGCAGAACACAACATGTCTGTGCTACCCACAGGAGCACAGATATACCTCCTTTTTGATAATGTGACTATTAATAAAACTACAAATAAGTCAGGAATATAGCTTTCCATACATAATGATCAAGAATTCAGAGAACAAAGCAACTTAATTAAAAACCATCAATACCTGTAAAATTCTCAAAATGTCAAGTTGCTTCTTCCCTTCATCAAAAACATGTTTTAAACGACTATTAACAAATGCATTTACCAATTAAGAGTTATATTACTTTTAAAGCCTCAAATGCCCAAAGTCCCTGCAGCTAACTGCTATGTAAGCCACCTGATTTGTGGTCCCACTCATACTATCGGGCTTGTGATGCCCTGTCTGTGCCCAGTTGTGTCTCTAAATTAAGTCAATAGTAAAAAAAAATAGTTTTAAATGCATGAAGAAACACAGGATTATACATCTGAGAAACGCACTGATGAAAGAAAAACCAAATATGTAAAATGGAATGCATTAAAACAAAACAAATAGAAAGAAAGGTACTGAAGAATTATCACGTTACCTTTTTGTGGGTGTAGGAACCAGTTTCGTGTAGAATTGCCACTCTGAACAGAGGCCACCATGTGTGAAACTCTTTCACCCACTGATGCATCACTGTCGTTGGACAGACGATTATAGTTGGACCCAATCCCTCAAACCTGCACCCAAATGTCCAAGAAGAAAACACAGCCATGAAGACAGCATAGAGTGATTAACTGCCAAACAAAACAAAACAAAAACAGAAACAAAAGAACTTAATAGTTCGAAAAAGAAAATGCTAGCTGTGGAAATTTATTGCTATTTCCTTTAAAGAAAAAGCTATCGAGGTTAAAACCCAGTAAGTGAAATCTCTATGATCCCATCCATCAATCAGCAGATGTAGGTATTAAGAGAAAACACCAAATAATACATTCAAAGATAACATCTACAGTGAAGTAAAAGAAAATCAAACAAATATTATGTAAGAAAAATACTCCCTCCCCTTCTATTCCAGATTAGTGAAGTTATTATATAGTGGACCTTAACCTAAGTGGACATATCAGTATCTTAAATTTGTTTGACACTTTACAGTCCACCAAGGATTTTCAACCCACAGGATTTCTTCACAGGCTGCTCTTCACAGCCCTGGGAAGTAAGCAGGACAGAAACGCTCCCATGTCTGGGGATTCGGCAGGTGGCATGCCCAAGGTGACATGGCTACCCAGAGGTGGAGGAATGCCTGGAAGTACAAGTCAGTCTTCTGATTGCTGCAGCCGCTCTCACGACACCACGCTGCCCACTTCTCCACGCTGCCCACTTCTCCACGCGAGGAAATGGTGGAGAAGCAGCCAGCGGCGGCTCTCCTGGAAAGCCCGTACCAATGGCATGCAGGCTGGCACTGTTGTCGTGGAAAGCAGCCGAGCAGCAGTCACACATTGACACAAAGATCCCAACACACATTTACAGAACAGCATACACACCAGAGAATTATTTATACTGTGGAAAAGGTGTATGCCACCCAAATGTCCATAGATAGAGAAGGGGCGAATGAACTATCCCATTTCTTTGACACAGCACAGGCCAGTGGTAGGAGCACCGCCTGGGTCTGAATCCCAGCTCTGCACACACTAACTTTGTGATCTCAGGGACATTATTTAAACTCTCTGGACGTCAGTTTCTCATCTTCACATGGAAATAATAATAGTATTGATCTTATAGGGTTATTATGAAGATTAAGTCAGTTAACATCTGTAAAGTGCTTAGAACAGTGCCATATAGTAAATACTATAAGGTTTTGTTAAATGACATAGAATAGCATATAAACATAAAATCATTTCTGAAGAATATTTAATCACCTGGGAAAATGCTCATAATAAGTTTTTAAAAAAACAAAATCATTTATGGAATCATCCAGTGCCCTTACACTAGGTGGGCCAGGAGACTCACAGCCATGTCTCACCATCCCTTTCTGCTCTCTCCTTTCCAAACAGAACCATTTTTGTGCAGGTGCCCACTTCCTTCCCACAGACACGTACTTCATGGGACTCTGACCGTTGTTTGGCTGTGAAGTGGGAATCTTGGTTCACCTCAAGCCTGTTAGTGCACAGCATTCCCCTGCAACTCTCACTAGCCCACAAAGTTGGCTGGCAAGGCTGACCAACCTACCTAGTAATGAAGGACTTATGCTCTATGGTGGGGAAGAGTTTTTCTCTCAGTCTCTCCTGCTGTGTGTACAGCCCAACAGGCACTGGGCAGTTGGGCTACAGTGGTAAGATCTTATGGTCACAAGGAGAACTGGCCTTAGGAGAAAATTAAAGTGGCTGGGACCCTGATGACATTACTGAGCTGCTGATCATGCGTGTCTACAGCCTCCCTCTCTGTAGGTTGCTAGGTGTACCATGCATTTTATAAATGTTTAACCCAATTTGAGTCCAGGTTTCATGTCCTTGCAGTCAAATATCCTGATGCATTATACACCACAGGTACCTGTCTGCATCCACGCCTGTCCCGCCCTCTTCCTGGCTGAGACCAACCCCTTCACCTAAGCTCATGAGCCCACACCCCCACTACATCAACATTCCCGTTACTGCAGCCACTTCATCTTCAGCCTCGCTGGGGTGGCTGCTAGTCAGTGCACAGGATGAAAATTAGGCACGAGCCAAAACTAACTGAGGCGGCAGACCAACCCCTTCACCTAAGCTCATGAGCCCACACCCCCACTACATCAACATTCCCGTTACCGCAGCCACTTCAGCTTCAGCCTCGCTGGGGTGGCTGCTAGTCAGTGCACAGGATGAAAATTAGGCACAAGCCAAAACTAACTGAGGCGGACTCTTCAACACCAGACTTACATGCAGCTCAGGCTGCCAGGGGCCACTGGACACAAGACTGACCACAGGCACTGCCGGCCCCACACCTGCCCCTCACTCATCAGGGCAGAAGCAGAGACACCGTGGAGGCAGCCGCTCTTCCCCCTCTCCCTTTCCTCTGCTCAACAAAGATGCTGACTGTGTGAAGCCAAGCGCACATACCTTACCCCAGTGTACACACATTTCCATGCTAGCTCACTCATGCCCACGGTTTCAATCTGCTCTATACACTGAGGAGGCCAAATCTAGGTCTCCAGCCAGACCGTGTTCCCAACCCCAAACCACCACACTGGATTCATAACTGCTGCTGACTCAGCTGTCCCGCCGGCATACACATCACCCTTCCCCACCTGGCCTTCCCCTCAGTGTGCCCAATCCAATGGACAGAACCGTCATCCCCTCTGCGTGTGCCCAAACCAGAAATCCAGGCCTGTCCTTAATCAGGCCCACTATCTTTCCACCGAGTTCATGTCACTTCCACCTCCGGAATCCCTCTCAAAGTCACCACGTCTCTCCCTATATCCTGTCACCACACCAGTCCCGGCCACTCTCATCTCTCATCTGGTTACTACACCTTCCAGCATGATCGTTTCAAAGCACGGATTTCTGAATGCCTCATGCCCTCCCTTCCAAGCCTTCAATGGTTGCCCGCTGCTCATGGGACAGAGTCTGAACACCTTGACCTGGCCTATGAGGCCACGAGGATCTGACCTCAGCTCACCCTTCTACTTGCACTGCCACCCAACACTTGACCCTGTGGTCAGCAACCACCAGCCTGAACTATCACCACCCCGACGGGCGACATGCTCCTCTGACCCCTCAGCCTTCACCTCGACCCTCTCTCCCCTCCACCCCTCCCAGCTGCCTCCTAGTCCTCCTCTGACCCCAGCCTCCTCTACAGAACCTTCCTGTCCCAGCCTCTCCACACAACTGAAGGACACTTCCTTGGGGCACCTCAGCTAATTAGGACCCCATACTAATCCTGTCATAACACATATTTTCCTTGCTATAATTGTGTCAGAGCTCCCTAAGCTCCTTGAGAGCAGGGACAATCTCTTCTTTGAATAATCTCAATGCCTAGCCTAGAGCAGTTCATTAATAAACACTGGCTTTACTAAATGAGAGCTTTTCTTAAAGGTAGGAAGAAAATATGTCAAAATGTTAGAAGATATTATTTCCAAGTTGGAATATGATGAGTGATTTTTCTTGCTACAGCTCAATAAATGATTCTTGAACTTAAAAAATTTTTTTAAAATAACTCAAGAGTAAATCACAGTGCTTGAAATATTAAAAATTATCTTCTACACAACTGAAAATTAATTTGTAGTTGTAACAGAAAAACAATGAGATTTTGGTGAAGCCCTGACTTAGATGAGGCTTACCCTTACTCTCCAACATGACAAAATGCCTCTGTCCACTTCTAAACCCTCCCCGCCTCCAGCTAGAGTCCTTGCTCCTTGGCTGGGTAGAAAGGGTCAGACTACAAGAAGCCAGAGGCTACAGTAGACTCCGATATTTCCTACAGAATTCCCAAGCTGTGCTCCTCACTAAGGGCAGGGCCTGTACATGTGCCCCCCAAACTCCCTGGGGAGAGCCGGACTCTACCCTGGTCCCTTCCGTGACAGCATTCCTTTCTACAGGGATTAAATGTGCCCACTTCTTTCTATCCTCCCAGAGAAATAAAGGAGTTCTCATCAATATGCACTTAGCAGAAATCAGGAAACAACCAATCAAAAGCTGTCTAAAATATTGAAAAACAAGCTCACACTCAAATAAGCATGCATAAATACACATCCTTTTTCAGGTTATACAGCATTTTTTTCTCTTTTATAATATGCCTTCTGCAAACAGCTACACTGATGACTCATACTTTGTCCTTCAAGGCTAACTATTTTCTTCTGGCTGAACATTCATCCAGCATTATTATGCCCTGTAATTTCTGTCGTTCTCCATTAGAAGATGAAGATTGCCACACTAAGCTGAAATCTAGGAGCAGATCTAGGTTGTTCCTGGACCACAGAAGGGGCAATCAAATCCATTAATAGTCACATCAATTGAAGCAGCCTTTTCAATCCTCCATACCAGTGAGAGGAGCACAGAAATGTCTAAATTCCTCTCATCTTTATCATCATCAATTACCTAATGAATTTAGGACAAGCCCATAGCTCCCTGGCCAAATATTTCAACCTGCAGGATAGAAACAGATAGTCATAGCCTAGAACTTACCAGGAATTACAAAGTAAAATATTTACCATTGAAAGTTTATTAACTTTTTCAGGACATTTTTTCTTCATTAGAAATTAACTAAATGATAACCAAGACTTTCAGTATTAACTGAAATGTGAAAGGTAAATAACTTATTTCCTCTCTATCATAAAATTCAGGGGCCTACCATTATAATATGAATGGCAAAGTGAAAAAAAGTAGAGTATCCACTGGGAACTGGGAACACAACAACCAGTGGAGATTTTTATTAACCTCCTGTAATATGCTGCTCCCTCTTTTAAAAGCATACACCCATACAACACACATTTAAAAAAACAATTAACCAAACATCTTTTACCATGAAGTTTCTCCTGTCACAGAGACTTACACCATTTCAACATTCATGAACCTTAAAATTGGAACACTGAGACCATCTCAAATTAGGGCCCCCAAATCCACAGTTTGCAGGAGTTCAGAGGAGGCTTACAAAGCCAATGAAGCCACGCCACCTCACACATGTCATCTGACCTCAAGGACTGACTATTTTTCTTTAGGACATACACATAGAGGAAAACTCCAAGTTCATCTAGTTTCAGAGGAGGACATGTTAGAAAACTGTTAGAAAAATGCTATCCAATTCGCTCTGGCATATAAGTTGGGGGGACCAAGCTCCTCAGTACACCTCTGTTCATGAAGAAAGAGCCCAGTTGTCTGGCTGATATATTACCACATTCTCCAAAGCCACTTTACCAGTACCATTTTAATAAAGATGATCTGGGCTATAGTCCAGTATGCCACACTACTTCATTATGGAAAAATGGATATGAGCGCTGATAGTTAATTGATTACAGCTGCTGCTTGTTATTAGCCCTGACTTCACTCCTAGTAGGACTGTCACCACTCAAGAGAGTACGTTTTAATTTTTAGATCAGAACTACACTGCAGGGATGACTTTAGGTTTCCTAGGCCCAGAATATTAGACTCCACATAAGTTTCATAATAATAGGAAGGGAAGGGAAGAAAAGGAATGGGAGATAAGAAAGTCCCAGAAATCATTTAAGGAAAGAAAGACAATCCCAGAAATCATTTGGGGCCTTTTGGGGCATTCTAGTTATCAAAAAAGCCCAACAGTCAGAGAAACCAAGCCAACCAAATAGAGGAAGCATATTTTTAAATGCTAATGACTGTCATAGATAAGAAAACATTAAATACCCATTTTTTAACTTTGCTTTTTTCCTTGGGCTGAAATGTTTTCACGTTTCCAGGCAAAACGTAAAAAAAAGAATACTAATATGTGAAGAAAATCCTCTGCTTCAACACAGCTTCCTTGTAATAATAACAAAATACTTAGCATTTAAAAATTGCCAAATGTTTTTTCCCCTTCCTATATCTACATAAATGCAACTGGAATTTCTAAAATATTCTAAAATTTCAAACACTCCTCACAAGAAGTGTTGATCTGCTAAATTAATGAGTGAGAGATAAAAAAAAACAATAAACTCTGAAGACAAAAAAAAAGTTCTTTATTCAACAGTTTATGGTTCATATTTTGCTCCCTACTAAACATCTCTC
>NW_007727480.1:43564-66442 GCF_000696425.1 Galeopterus variegatus | reverse complement strand
CGAAGTGTAGTTTCTTTTGTTTGCTTATAGGTTGAAGTTTATTTGGAAAATTCTATAATGTTAGCTGTAGAAACATAGAATTTCTACTGTGTTCAGAAAGATGTATATTGATTAACAAAAATTAAGAAGATGCTGTTACAAAAAGAACAGGAAATGTCCCCACTGAAAAGATAATCTCCATTTAACAGCCACGGGGTAAAAGCACATCTAAATCTGTTTTCACCTGGTTCAATCTCAGAATTCTATAAATGACTACAATGGAGTTTCAATAATGGTGAATTGTTGAAATCATGGACATCTCCATTCAAACACTTAAGACAAATCATCTCGGGCGGTTTCAAATTAAAAGCTTGTAAAATATGTAACCTCTCCTAGTTTTTGCAATTAATAGGGTACATCTGCAATTAGCCTGACTTACTGAACGCTGTGCTGTTGTCATTAAGAGATGTCTGTGAAAGTGCTGCTGTTATTATGGAGGCTCAGGAGACCAATCCCTCCTAGAGGGCAAACAGTGGACTGGAGGAAAACAACAGCCATAAATCACACTGTCAGGCAGCAGAGAGCCGAGCCACGCGCAGGCACATGAAGGCCATTCACAGTAAACACAGCACGGCAGCTTCCCAGGCAGGATTTACCACACCTGTAATTAATTAAAATTTCCTTCCAGCTAAATCTTTAATAAACAAGGATTTGTGCTGACAATGAAGAAAAAAGGGCTCTGGGAACATAATTTTACAACATAAAATTGTTACCTCACAGAACAAGCCAAGTATCTATCATTTCTTATATTAGGTGCATACACAGTGTCTAGCATTAGCAGGAATTACGTTACTTTTTGTTATAATTTGTGTACTTGGAATGAGTCTAAAATATTTAGGATGCTTGAAGGGCTGTGTGACCCCCTTCTATTTTTATTTGCAATGTTTTTACTTCACTCCAGCTTTTTTAAAAACCAAGTCTTTTTGCTCTAGCGTTTCAGAAAATGGGCCTTTTTAAAGAACACACGTGTTGGTAGCTTCATCAGATGGCCCAGGTTTTTGTGAGTGTGGTTTGCTCTTTAACCACACCCTGCACTTCCCAAAAGAGAATTTTAACATTCTATTTTATCGTTTCCATTTGGGGCCAGATGCATATGGACATGAGAAAAAAAAGGTCTAGATGTTGACTGACCCTGAGCACTTGTGATAAAGTGGGTGCAGCCCTTCCATCTCTCTAGAATGCACACTGAACCACTCAGCAAGGCCTCTTTCATCCTCCTTTCTTCACTCAACTACTGAGATGAGGAGACCTACCACAGTCTTTATTTCTAATAGTAAGAATCACCTGAGTGAATGTTATATGCAAGGGACCACACTAAGCTCTGTGTACACATACCAACCCAATAAATCCTCAAAGAATTACAAAAAAATACCCATTTCTCAGGCGATCAGACTGGACTCAGAGAAGCCAAGTGACTTGCTCCAGGTCACAGAGTTATCAAATGGCAGACCTGAGATTCAAACCCTGGTCTGGTAACTACACAACCTATGCTCTTAAAATGCTACACCATTGCTGCCTTTCCCACTCTTACACCTCTAAATGGCACGACTTGACTAAATGAGACAAAACTCTTTGAACTGTCTAAAATATTCCACAGAATTACTAGACTCTACATAGCAGAAAAAGGTGGGAGAGAAAGTGACAATTGTTTAGAATATAAGTGATTTCTCATTACACATCTTCCACCAATTTGAAAAAAGGGTACCTACTCAGTTTAAGCTATAGATGCCACCACCCACTGTGAGTTATGGGGTAAGTATCACAAGACTGTCTTCTTTCATTATCTTCTCATATATTACATTTTCTTTCCCCAAGAAAACAGTTGGCTCTCCAAGTTAAAAACATCACATACATTTTTTGCAGCCCTAACATCAAAGATCTGGAATGTAGTGTTTATAGTTTTTCAACAAATAAATATTAATCAACTCACGTAAAAGTTTTTCTATGTTAGAAAAAAGGGATCACAAAACAATGAGAAAAAGAAAATCTTAGACTCCCATTAAATGAGATTTCAACTGACCATTAAAGAAGCCTGAAAGTTTCTTCATTAGATTTGACCAGTTGAAATTATTAGATGCATTTTTTTTTTTATTACATGGTTGCTGGGTGTGCATTTGACAATTCTCAATTATGCTCCCAATCAAAGAGACTGTTAACAAATATTATATGGGATTAAATGGTGAGAGAGGTGAGAAGCTAAAAGGCAATTTGGGGAAGAATGATAGATGTGCTACATTCAGAAATTATTGATCATTTGGTATCTGCTTTTCAAATGAAAAATTTTATGTCACACTAGCAACAACAAAGCATTAGGAAAATAAAGATAATCTACTTGAGTAATAAGCAAAACAATTCTGCCATTACTACTCTTTTAAATATTTCTAAAGAGAAATCCTCTTCTCTTCTCTATTTTGTCCAGCACTGAACGTTTCTACGCCGGTGTGCCACTGTTAAATTTCGATAGGACTATCAGTGGTGAGCACAGAAGGCTCACCCATGGAAAAGAGAAATCCCAGCTGAAAAGGAAGGAAAGGAAGTCAGGCTGGGTTAGACGACAGATCGGCACTGACAGAATATTTGAAATAGGAATAAGAAATGTAGACTCGGGCCGGCCCGGTGGCGCACTGCGCTAGTGCGCTGCTTGGGAAGCGCGGAGGCGCTCCAGCCGAGGGTTCGGATCCCACATACAGACCGGTTCCCGCTCACTGGCTGAGCGAGGCGCGGGGGCAACACCGAGGGTTGCGATCCCGTTGCCGGTCCCGGTCCGGTACAGGGGCGACACTGAGGGTTGCGATCCGTTGCCGGACACGGAAAAAGACAAAAAAAAAAAAAGAAATGTAGACTCTATTGCAAAAGAACACACATTTATAAGCCAGCAGGTACATGTGGGATGGTGACAAAGATCTGTACATACAGAAAAGAAAGGAAGGAGCAGGGGGATCAAATGCCACTTCAGTGCTTTAATCCAGAAACCAAAGTTACCATCTTGGAAAAGTCACTAAGAAGGCCTGTGCAAAGGAACTATTAACACCTTCTCAATGTGCCGCCACAGATAATAAACTGATTGTTAAGATTAATAAGAAATAATAAACTGATCATGTTTCTTTTTTTTTTTGTCCTTTTTGAGACCGGCTGCACCGCGCTCAGCCAGTGAGCGCTGTGAGCGCCCCGGTCATCCCTATACAGGATCCGACCCCGCGGCAGGAGCGTCGCTGCGCTCCCAGCGCCATACTCTCCCGAGTGCACCACGGGGTCGGCCCATAAGCAGCCATTTGTAAGCATGCGTCTGTGTGTCAGAAGGTAGAACCATTGTAAACAAAGTAAAATACCTATTCTTTAAGTTGTGCCCCCCAAAGAAGTTAAGGAAGTTGTTTCACCAACAAGTTCACTGTCAATTCTTATTTCCCTTTGCGAGTCAATGTATTTGGTTTACATGAAGGTAGTTCTCAGGTTATAGTACCAGAGGGCCGGCAGGTAAGCCACAATCCAGATGAAGTCGTGAAATATGTGCACGTTACAACCCAAAAGAAAATAAAAGGAAGAAGAGGAACATGTGAAAAATTTGCCTTTCTAAGACAAACATCAACTAATGAATCCTGCTACAAGCTTCTGCAACACAAAACACTGAGAGATGTCAATGGATAATGGGAGTGAAAAAAGAAATCAAGAATATTTTACAGGGTAATGACCGGATAGTTACAAGTCAGGATTTGACTAGAAAAAAAAAATCTAAACTGTTATTTTCATACTGCTAAAAATCACTTTTTAAAAATATCACAGCATTTACCTTATGTCATTAATTATCTTAGCTCATTTGTTTTCTATTTATCATTTAAAATTCTGAGCAAAGTCAGTTAGTTTTAACAATAACAGCTAGAATAAGTAAGATTCCATCTCACCTCACTTGAGCTACCAAATCATAGAGACTGCTGATCGACTTCTGTTGTCTGTTGACAGTTCTGTTTACCCATGATCATGAACACAAGGGGAACATGGAGGGAAAGGGGTATCGGCAAAAGCACGGAGATGCTCCTTTGTGCTTATCTCAAGGAGGCCAGCAGGTCACAGCTTCTGCAGCTGGCACTGCTTTCATGGGGTACAGGAGGGCTCAATCAAGAGCTCAGAAGACTCAGGAAGAAAGAATTCACAACGAACTGCCACTTCCTGTCAGTAATGTAACCTACAAGACCCCAGTGAAACAGTGATTATTATTTATTCAGCAAATGCTTATGGCGCACTTGGGATACGAAAATGAGTCTGATGCAGTCCCTACTCTACAGAGCTCACAGTCTAGATGGTAAGACAGACAAGAAAAAAGCAGAACACAACATGTCTGTGCTACCCACAGGAGCACAGATATACCTCCTTTTTGATAATGTGACTATTAATAAAACTACAAATAAGTCAGGAATATAGCTTTCCATACATAATGATCAAGAATTCAGAGAACAAAGCAACTTAATTAAAAACCATCAATACCTGTAAAATTCTCAAAATGTCAAGTTGCTTCTTCCCTTCATCAAAAACATGTTTTAAACGACTATTAACAAATGCATTTACCAATTAAGAGTTATATTACTTTTAAAGCCTCAAATGCCCAAAGTCCCTGCAGCTAACTGCTATGTAAGCCACCTGATTTGTGGTCCCACTCATACTATCGGGCTTGTGATGCCCTGTCTGTGCCCAGTTGTGTCTCTAAATTAAGTCAATAGTAAAAAAAAATAGTTTTAAATGCATGAAGAAACACAGGATTATACATCTGAGAAACGCACTGATGAAAGAAAAACCAAATATGTAAAATGGAATGCATTAAAACAAAACAAATAGAAAGAAAGGTACTGAAGAATTATCACGTTACCTTTTTGTGGGTGTAGGAACCAGTTTCGTGTAGAATTGCCACTCTGAACAGAGGCCACCATGTGTGAAACTCTTTCACCCACTGATGCATCACTGTCGTTGGACAGACGATTATAGTTGGACCCAATCCCTCAAACCTGCACCCAAATGTCCAAGAAGAAAACACAGCCATGAAGACAGCATAGAGTGATTAACTGCCAAACAAAACAAAACAAAAACAGAAACAAAAGAACTTAATAGTTCGAAAAAGAAAATGCTAGCTGTGGAAATTTATTGCTATTTCCTTTAAAGAAAAAGCTATCGAGGTTAAAACCCAGTAAGTGAAATCTCTATGATCCCATCCATCAATCAGCAGATGTAGGTATTAAGAGAAAACACCAAATAATACATTCAAAGATAACATCTACAGTGAAGTAAAAGAAAATCAAACAAATATTATGTAAGAAAAATACTCCCTCCCCTTCTATTCCAGATTAGTGAAGTTATTATATAGTGGACCTTAACCTAAGTGGACATATCAGTATCTTAAATTTGTTTGACACTTTACAGTCCACCAAGGATTTTCAACCCACAGGATTTCTTCACAGGCTGCTCTTCACAGCCCTGGGAAGTAAGCAGGACAGAAACGCTCCCATGTCTGGGGATTCGGCAGGTGGCATGCCCAAGGTGACATGGCTATCCAGAGGTGGAGGAATGCCTGGAAGTACAAGTCAGTCTTCTGATTGCTGCAGCCGCTCTCACGACACCACGCTGCCCACTTCTCCACGCTGCCCACTTCTCCACGCGAGGAAATGGTGGAGAAGCAGCCAGCGGCGGCTCTCCTGGAAAGCCCGTACCAATGGCATGCAGGCTGGCACTGTTGTCGTGGAAAGCAGCCGAGCAGCAGTCACACATTGACACAAAGATCCCAACACACATTTACAGAACAGCATACACACCAGAGAATTATTTATACTGTGGAAAAGGTGTATGCCACCCAAATGTCCATAGATAGAGAAGGGGCGAATGAACTATCCCATTTCTTTGACACAGCACAGGCCAGTGGTAGGAGCACCGCCTGGGTCTGAATCCCAGCTCTGCACACACTAACTTTGTGATCTCAGGGACATTATTTAAACTCTCTGGACGTCAGTTTCTCATCTTCACATGGAAATAATAATAGTATTGATCTTATAGGGTTATTATGAAGATTAAGTCAGTTAACATCTGTAAAGTGCTTAGAACAGTGCCATATAGTAAATACTATAAGGTTTTGTTAAATGACATAGAATAGCATATAAACATAAAATCATTTCTGAAGAATATTTAATCACCTGGGAAAATGCTCATAATAAGTTTTTAAAAAAACAAAATCATTTATGGAATCATCCAGTGCCCTTACACTAGGTGGGCCAGGAGACTCACAGCCATGTCTCACCATCCCTTTCTGCTCTCTCCTTTCCAAACAGAACCATTTTTGTGCAGGTGCCCACTTCCTTCCCACAGACACGTACTTCATGGGACTCTGACCGTTGTTTGGCTGTGAAGTGGGAATCTTGGTTCACCTCAAGCCTGTTAGTGCACAGCATTCCCCTGCAACTCTCACTAGCCCACAAAGTTGGCTGGCAAGGCTGACCAACCTACCTAGTAATGAAGGACTTATGCTCTATGGTGGGGAAGAGTTTTTCTCTCAGTCTCTCCTGCTGTGTGTACAGCCCAACAGGCACTGGGCAGTTGGGCTACAGTGGTAAGATCTTATGGTCACAAGGAGAACTGGCCTTAGGAGAAAATTAAAGTGGCTGGGACCCTGATGACATTACTGAGCTGCTGATCATGCGTGTCTACAGCCTCCCTCTCTGTAGGTTGCTAGGTGTACCATGCATTTTATAAATGTTTAACCCAATTTGAGTCCAGGTTTCATGTCCTTGCAGTCAAATATCCTGATGCATTATACACCACAGGTACCTGTCTGCATCCACGCCTGTCCCGCCCTCTTCCTGGCTGAGACCAACCCCTTCACCTAAGCTCATGAGCCCACACCCCCACTACATCAACATTCCCGTTACTGCAGCCACTTCATCTTCAGCCTCGCTGGGGTGGCTGCTAGTCAGTGCACAGGATGAAAATTAGGCACGAGCCAAAACTAACTGAGGCGGCCTCTTCAACACCAGACTTACATGCAGCTCAGGCTGCCAGGGGCCACTGGACACAAGACTGACCACAGGCACTGCCGGCCCCACACCTGCCCCTCACTCATCAGGGCAGAAGCAGAGACACCGTGGAGGCAGCCGCTCTTCCCCCTCTCCCTTTCCTCTGCTCAACAAAGATGCTGACTGTGTGAAGCCAAGCGCACATACCTTACCCCAGTGTACACACATTTCCATGCTAGCTCACTCATGCCCACGGTTTCAATCTGCTCTATACACTGAGGAGGCCAAATCTAGGTCTCCAGCCAGACCGTGTTCCCAACCCCAAACCACCACACTGGATTCATAACTGCTGCTGACTCAGCTGTCCCGCCGGCATACACATCACCCTTCCCCACCTGGCCTTCCCCTCAGTGTGCCCAATCCAATGGACAGAACCGTCATCCCCTCTGCGTGTGCCCAAACCAGAAATCCAGGCCTGTCCTTAATCAGGCCCACTATCTTTCCACCGAGTTCATGTCACTTCCACCTCCGGAATCCCTCTCAAAGTCACCACGTCTCTCCCTATATCCTGTCACCACACCAGTCCCGGCCACTCTCATCTCTCATCTGGTTACTACACCTTCCAGCATGATCGTTTCAAAGCACGGATTTCTGAATGCCTCATGCCCTCCCTTCCAAGCCTTCAATGGTTGCCCGCTGCTCATGGGACAGAGTCTGAACACCTTGACCTGGCCTATGAGGCCACGAGGATCTGACCTCAGCTCACCCTTCTACTTGCACTGCCACCCAACACTTGACCCTGTGGTCAGCAACCACCAGCCTGAACTATCACCACCCCGACGGGCGACATGCTCCTCTGACCCCTCAGCCTTCACCTCGACCCTCTCTCCCCTCCACCCCTCCCAGCTGCCTCCTAGTCCTCCTCTGACCCCAGCCTCCTCTACAGAACCTTCCTGTCCCAGCCTCTCCACACAACTGAAGGACACTTCCTTGGGGCACCTCAGCTAATTAGGACCCCATACTAATCCTGTCATAACACATATTTTCCTTGCTATAATTGTGTCAGAGCTCCCTAAGCTCCTTGAGAGCAGGGACAATCTCTTCTTTGAATAATCTCAATGCCTAGCCTAGAGCAGTTCATTAATAAACACTGGCTTTACTAAATGAGAGCTTTTCTTAAAGGTAGGAAGAAAATATGTCAAAATGTTAGAAGATATTATTTCCAAGTTGGAATATGATGAGTGATTTTTCTTGCTACAGCTCAATAAATGATTCTTGAACTTAAAAAATTTTTTTAAAATAACTCAAGAGTAAATCACAGTGCTTGAAATATTAAAAATTATCTTCTACACAACTGAAAATTAATTTGTAGTTGTAACAGAAAAACAATGAGATTTTGGTGAAGCCCTGACTTAGATGAGGCTTACCCTTACTCTCCAACATGACAAAATGCCTCTGTCCACTTCTAAACCCTCCCCGCCTCCAGCTAGAGTCCTTGCTCCTTGGCTGGGTAGAAAGGGTCAGACTACAAGAAGCCAGAGGCTACAGTAGACTCCGATATTTCCTACAGAATTCCCAAGCTGTGCTCCTCACTAAGGGCAGGGCCTGTACATGTGCCCCCCAAACTCCCTGGGGAGAGCCGGACTCTACCCTGGTCCCTTCCGTGACAGCATTCCTTTCTACAGGGATTAAATGTGCCCACTTCTTTCTATCCTCCCAGAGAAATAAAGGAGTTCTCATCAATATGCACTTAGCAGAAATCAGGAAACAACCAATCAAAAGCTGTCTAAAATATTGAAAAACAAGCTCACACTCAAATAAGCATGCATAAATACACATCCTTTTTCAGGTTATACAGCATTTTTTTCTCTTTTATAATATGCCTTCTGCAAACAGCTACACTGATGACTCATACTTTGTCCTTCAAGGCTAACTATTTTCTTCTGGCTGAACATTCATCCAGCATTATTATGCCCTGTAATTTCTGTCGTTCTCCATTAGAAGATGAAGATTGCCACACTAAGCTGAAATCTAGGAGCAGATCTAGGTTGTTCCTGGACCACAGAAGGGGCAATCAAATCCATTAATAGTCACATCAATTGAAGCAGCCTTTTCAATCCTCCATACCAGTGAGAGGAGCACAGAAATGTCTAAATTCCTCTCATCTTTATCATCATCAATTACCTAATGAATTTAGGACAAGCCCATAGCTCCCTGGCCAAATATTTCAACCTGCAGGATAGAAACAGATAGTCATAGCCTAGAACTTACCAGGAATTACAAAGTAAAATATTTACCATTGAAAGTTTATTAACTTTTTCAGGACATTTTTTCTTCATTAGAAATTAACTAAATGATAACCAAGACTTTCAGTATTAACTGAAATGTGAAAGGTAAATAACTTATTTCCTCTCTATCATAAAATTCAGGGGCCTACCATTATAATATGAATGGCAAAGTGAAAAAAAGTAGAGTATCCACTGGGAACTGGGAACACAACAACCAGTGGAGATTTTTATTAACCTCCTGTAATATGCTGCTCCCTCTTTTAAAAGCATACACCCATACAACACACATTTAAAAAAACAATTAACCAAACATCTTTTACCATGAAGTTTCTCCTGTCACAGAGACTTACACCATTTCAACATTCATGAACCTTAAAATTGGAACACTGAGACCATCTCAAATTAGGGCCCCCAAATCCACAGTTTGCAGGAGTTCAGAGGAGGCTTACAAAGCCAATGAAGCCACGCCACCTCACACATGTCATCTGACCTCAAGGACTGACTATTTTTCTTTAGGACATACACATAGAGGAAAACTCCAAGTTCATCTAGTTTCAGAGGAGGACATGTTAGAAAACTGTTAGAAAAATGCTATCCAATTCGCTCTGGCATATAAGTTGGGGGGACCAAGCTCCTCAGTACACCTCTGTTCATGAAGAAAGAGCCCAGTTGTCTGGCTGATATATTACCACATTCTCCAAAGCCACTTTACCAGTACCATTTTAATAAAGATGATCTGGGCTATAGTCCAGTATGCCACACTACTTCATTATGGAAAAATGGATATGAGCGCTGATAGTTAATTGATTACAGCTGCTGCTTGTTATTAGCCCTGACTTCACTCCTAGTAGGACTGTCACCACTCAAGAGAGTACGTTTTAATTTTTAGATCAGAACTACACTGCAGGGATGACTTTAGGTTTCCTAGGCCCAGAATATTAGACTCCACATAAGTTTCATAATAATAGGAAGGGAAGGGAAGAAAAGGAATGGGAGATAAGAAAGTCCCAGAAATCATTTAAGGAAAGAAAGACAATCCCAGAAATCATTTGGGGCCTTTTGGGGCATTCTAGTTATCAAAAAAGCCCAACAGTCAGAGAAACCAAGCCAACCAAATAGAGGAAGCATATTTTTAAATGCTAATGACTGTCATAGATAAGAAAACATTAAATACCCATTTTTTAACTTTGCTTTTTTCCTTGGGCTGAAATGTTTTCACGTTTCCAGGCAAAACGTAAAAAAAAGAATACTAATATGTGAAGAAAATCCTCTGCTTCAACACAGCTTCCTTGTAATAATAACAAAATACTTAGCATTTAAAAATTGCCAAATGTTTTTTCCCCTTCCTATATCTACATAAATGCAACTGGAATTTCTAAAATATTCTAAAATTTCAAACACTCCTCACAAGAAGTGTTGATCTGCTAAATTAATGAGTGAGAGATAAAAAAAAACAATAAACTCTGAAGACAAAAAAAAAGTTCTTTATTCAACAGTTTATGGTTCATATTTTGCTCCCTACTAAACATCTCTCCAATGAATTGCACTATAGGAGAATAACTTCCTGCAGTTGCTGACTTCAGGCACATCGACACTATTTTAAAGGGATCTCCAAATCATAGGAGTGCTTGAGGTTTCTAGGACATAACCACCTGGTAAATATCTTATTGTTACTCATTAGATAAACCTATTAAAACAAAAGGAGCTCTCGGATTATCTGGGTTCAAAATTAAATATCATACGTAATTTACCTAGCAATATTTTTACCAATGCTGACTTCCATGAAACCAATTTACAGCTTAAATATGGAAATGATCACAGTACTTTTTCAAGATAAAGTATTTCAGCCCTACCATACTGAACAGATTAAATGCTTATTCTTTTGGAACACTAAAGCTTTAAAAGTTTATTTAAAGTTCTAAAGAGAATAAAGATTAAAATCTAAATATAGTTTTCTATCATTTTAGATAGTAAATTAGGCTTTGGCCTTAGAACTTATATAAAATTCATAAAGACTGGATGAGGAGCAGAAGGCATAGTGAGCAGACAAGCAACTTCATTCAAAAAAAGAAAAAAGAGCTATCTATAAATGCTGTCAGGCATACTGATTATAAAGGAAATTACGGAGAATGGATTCTTCAAAGCTCCAACTTTCCCCATGAATAGACTTTGTACTTACTGTAATGCTCACCTGGTCTCTTGCCAAAACAAATATTTTAATGTAAAATTTAATAAATGGAACTAAAGATATTATGTCTAATTTAAAATTCCATATTGTGTAAACTATTGATATTAACATAATTGAGTTTGTAAACAATCCATTTGTAGAGGCTAACCTTAGACATCGTATTGACCCAAAATATCTAGTGGGGCTCATCTGCAAAATGAAGCATCGATGCCTGGAATTCATTAAAAGTGTTACATGTTTAATTTCTCCTGCCCTACAGCTCCATTGTCTCGTAAAAATTTTCCTTTGATGTCCCCCACTAAAAGAATTAAAGGAATATTGTAATTGAAATGTCATCAATAATTCACAAGACCCTCCTCCACAGCAATACATCTGATGAAATATTAATTGAGCTCCACAGACTGACAGTCTGCAGAGGAGCACTTGCCTGTAATTTGAACCACGAGTCCTGATCTTGCTGTAGCTCAGACCTGCCAAGAAGGCAATTATCTGGATGGTCTTGCCCAATCCCATTTCATCTCCCAGAATTCCTCCTGCCTGCTGGCAGTGCAATTCCCACAGCCACCTAACACCTGTCTGCTGGTACCTACAACAACAAACACCAACAAGAAAAGAGAAAATGGCAAATGGTGGATAATACAGATCATAACAGAAAGTGCTCATGAATTAATCATTTGGCTAGTTTCTAGTACCAGTCAGAGAAACATGCTGGATGTGTGTTTTACATGAGTATTATATTTACAAGGTCATACATTTTTGATCACCTGGGCATAAAATCACAAGTTTTTCTTTATAGAATGTTAACACATTTCTAATTAAACTGATAGATGGGGTAATTACAGACTATTCATTTCTTTTTTCAACATTAGAAATAACTTGCTAAACAAGCACAAACTTATTATCTTTTATTCACTCTCTTTCTGGGAAAAAAATCCTAAATATTTTTAGATCCATTAATTTCTCTACAAAAAAGAGGAATTTATGTTCATTTTTCAATCTGAATAGCATCAAAAAAGCAGGACAGAGAACACCACAATTTACAACTTCTACTGTTGAAAAGTCACTTGGTAATCATATTATCTTTTTATAGGAAAAATTAAATTAAATTTTAAGGCATAAACAAGTTTGAATAATAGGGCTGCTTTCAAAATTAGTACACATTAGATGATTCTGTCTATTACTAGCAGATGCAAAAAAAGAACATTTTAAAGACTCAACAATACAGTCTTTTTTTTTTTTCCTTTTTGTCTTTTTTCGTGACCGGCAATGGATCGCAACCCTATGTCGCACCCGCACCTCGCTCAGCCAGTGAGCGGCCCGTCTGTATGTGGGATCCGAACCCTCGGCGGGAGCGCCCCCGCGCTCCCCAGCAGTGCACTGTAGCAGTGCGCCACCGGGCCGGCCCTACAGTCTTATTTTAAAGCAGAAATAGATTCAGGGATTTTATCATAGGTACAAAAAGATCAGAGCTATTAAAATTTTAAATAAGGAATACGGGTCAAAGAGAAATAATATATCTCCTTCCCCACCAAATAGGATTTGGTATTTTCCTTTCTCCATCAACGGCCTGTTTAATCTATAACCTAAAAATGAAGTTTAAAAAAAAGGAATAGAGCAAAAACATTTTTCAGAGTGAAAGAAAGACAACATCATGGAATGGTATGAAGATTATATGCCAAGTTAAAAAATTTAAAGCAAAAACCACTTAAAAGATGATGAAAGCTAAATAATTTTCTTTCCTCAAAAAAAAAAAATACCCTGGCTAATGAGCTACCCACCTTAAAAGAAGGTGTTTTTGTTATTGTTTCACTGCCCAAATATTTACTATTTGGTACCTGGTATATCTCCCTAAAATCTAATTTTGGACTTCAGTCCTTGCTGAGCTGGTTTTATTTAATCTCCTCTCAGTAAATATGTCCTAATTAACTTTCCCCCAATATTTTTCAAGTCCATTCTAGAAGTTTAACTCTAGCTAGTGCCATTATAACCTATCATATAAGGAAAACTTTGAGAATTTTGCTGCTTATTAGGCTTGCTAAGCATAATATATACTCTGGATATGCACCCTGGAGAAGAGGACTAAAAATCAAAACACAATGAAGTCTAGCATGGACATAAGATCATTTAATTGGGGAAGAAGGACAAGTTCCACAAATACGTGGTGTGTAATCAGTGAATAATGGCTACCACTTAAGGAGCTTACTTCCAGAAGGCACTAGGTCAGGTGGTTTGGATAGAGCTTCATAACCAACCTGCACAGAGGAGATCAGCAGCATATTTTATAGTTAGAAAACAAAGGCTCAGAATGATAAAGTAACTTGCCAAAGGTCACAGTGCTAGAAAAACTGAGCAAGCCAGAATTGAAATCCAGAACTGTATGATTCCAAAGTGATTCCAATTTGGAAATAATCTAGATCAGTAGTTCTCAACTGGGAGTAATTTTGCTCCCTAGGGAGCTTTAGCAATGTCTAAAGACATTTTTGCTACAACTGGGGGAGTGCAATTGGGATCTAGTGGGGAGAGGCCAGGGATGCTGTTCAAATTCCTACAACGCACAGGACAGTCCCCATAACAATGAATTATTCAGCTCAAAATGTTAATTGTGCCAAGGTTGAGAAACACTGGTCTAGAACAAAAGTTGGTTCACAAACTAGCTACACTGTAATAATCTCAGCTCTTGAAAAAGACATACTCTTAAATGTTCTCAAAAAAAAACTGATGCACAGTTTGTTTCCAGAATCACTACCTTCTAGTCCAACAAACTCCTTCTACTGATGTACAGAACAACCTCTTGTGCAGGGACCAAAATCTCCCAGTGGTCATTCTGGAGTTTTACCACTACACCACACTGCCTCCATCCAACATGGGCCCAATGCCTCACTTTGTTTGGGGCCCATTAACTTAAAGTGGTAAGAATCTGGAGAGCAGCAATCGAGAAATTATGAAAGGAATGGTAACCAGTATGGAATCCCAGGAGGGAGTTAGCACATCTACATTTGTTGTGACCCAGGAGAGGTGGCAATAATGTGCTAGATATTGCCTCTTCTACAAATCTATCCTCCAAGGGCTTTCCAATAGCACATGATTGTGTGTTTACAAGAAGATGACTAGTACTAAAGAAATAACCTAAGAAAAAATATCTGCTAGGCAGCCCCGTAACTCACATCTCTACACAGAAATTCCCAAAAATAACTAGGGACAGTGTCCAAAGACAGCAAGAGTGGCTCCTTCCTTCCACCCATAAATAACCTAAGAAAAAATATCTGCTAGGCAGCCCCGTAACTCACATCTCTACACAGAAATTTCCAAAAATAACTAGGGACAGTGTCCAAAGACAGCAAGAGTGGCTCCTTCCTTCCACCCACAACACAGGAAGATCCTCACACTTCAGTTGAAGGAAACCGCTGGATGAGGAGTTAAGGGGCCTAGGCTCTAGTTCCAGCAGAAATTAAACTAACTGACTTTGGATTTGTTGCTTTACCTTCCTAATAATAGGCACTGCATAAGAATTACATAGTTTAGATGAAAGCAGGTTATAGAATCTAGTTTTTGAAAGTTTTGAAAAGCATTAAAACTTACTCTTTAAGAAAAGTTAAAGATTTTATAAACTATCATACAAGAGTCATGAAATTACTATACTCTGCTATCCCCACGGGACTGAAGCATCATAAAATAACCACACATGACTGGTGTATCTTGCCACTGTGACTCTAACCCAAAATTGCATATATTAGTGTGACAGAAAGTAAGGTCAAAAGATTGAAATCTGTCACGTGATTGCTAAATTATACACATGAATGCATTTGCTGGGCAAACTTTCAAAACAGAAATTTAAAAGTTAAAAATTATCTTGCAGAAAATAGCACTTAAATGGATAATTGTACCTTCTGACTCCCTTGTGTACAACTACATACCCTGTTAATTCAATTCTACAGAGTGTAGTAAATACAGTAAAAATATATCTACAGTTAAAAATGAAATTGGCCTGGCTAAAACTTAATCATAAAAGAAAAATAGAGACTATCTATTCTATTAATTTTTTTTCAGGAGAAAATGAACAGAAGTTTTGTAACATTTATAAAGTATTTAAAATCCTGTTTTTGTACAGATGAGAACCACAAACACTTTCCAGGAATGTGTAATTAAGACTGATTAAAAAACAAACAAATATGTGTTTCTATTAACTACTATAGAGTTAATAGTTAATACACTGAATTCGATATACTCTTAGTAAGCAAAGTTTGGTTCTATTAACTGTGAAATTTCTTTGCTAGAAAATCTGATATTTATAGAAAAATGCACACTCTACTTGATTCTTGAGGTTAATTGCCAAATCACTTACTACACATGTAGTGTATCTGTCATTAAATCATTTTAATCTATAATTTGGGTATTCTTTTTGCTCATACAACACTGATACTACATGGCCTGCTCTCCAACAAGCAATCACCTTAGAGAAAATAAAAAGAGTTGCCAATAAATGTTATCTTATTTACCCTTCCATAGTTAATTTTCACTGGGGAGAAGCCATGAGCAAAGCAGCCACCTCTCTGGGCTATAAAATGGTTTCTTTGCAAAAATTACTAGAGATTCAGATTTTATCTTCTGCACAGTTCTTCCTCTGTCCAGTTATGGCAACCCGGTCAAGCAACTTCACAGCTTTAGGACTCAGCCTTCCTACAGGTGTAGTGGCATAAATAACTAAACTATAACATAAGCTCTTTGAGAAGAAATATAAAGAGCATGCTATTTTTGAGTAGATACCTTTCACAAGTTTAGGCATGGCTGACAGCTGAATCTATAAACGAGATTAAACATAATCATCTCAAAGAAAGAAGTTTGCATCCTGCTACCAACTACAAATTAATGATACAAAAGAGACAGAAAGAAGCTATTTAATGGTTTAACGTCCTATGTGCATCTAAGAAGCCTCCATCCCAAAAGCATCTTGTTAAGTAAATCCCAGGAGCAATGAGACTGAAACATTCCTCACTATTTATATTCATCTCAGGAGAATGGCCACACCCATAGATCATGAGCGTGCATCTATCAGGCCATGTCGGTCACCTGCAACATGCAGCCACTTTACATATGAAACTCAGTCAGCTTCAAATGGCAACTTTATCCTCAAGGTGTTGCCTTTGACATCAGAACAACACCTACATAAAATATTTAGATGCATATTTGGTCAGCTCAAAAGTATTATACCCTCAGGTACAATATAAGACACTCAGAAAATCATCTCAACAGTTTTTTATTACCACATAGAAGTAAAAAAAAACTCCCTAGTATTGATTTTCATATATAACTCCTTATTAAATTAATCTGATTTAAGAAATTAGAGGTTTGGTCCCTTAAAACTATTAAGAACAAAAAAATTTCAGCATAGATGGCTTTTAAATGTGTTGCTTTTAGTCTGCAAGGAGACAGGTCCACATAGAGTCATCAGTTTACAAACATACCCAATGCGCACGTTAGTCAATTTATTATCCTCTAATTTTAATGAACAGCATGTGGCTAAAATTTCATTTGACAGTGTCTGTATTTGCAATAAATTGAGACAAGTATAAAGGACAGAACACATGACACATACTTAAAAAGCTTTTTGAATAGGAAACCCGGCACTTTAAAACCTTCGTCAAATTCGGCATCGCTTTCCTCAGAATCATCTTCTAGCTTCAGACGTTTCTCTTTGTCCTGCAGCCTCAGTTTATTCCATCTCCTACCATGAAAATAAAAAAAATATTTCCATTATTTTGATTACAGGACTGATTAAAATAGTTCTAGATCATGCACAGGAAAAGACAGGCAAATTTGAATGGTCTTTTAGGTTTCTGCTGTCATCATTACCCAAAACACTGCCATTCAAAGAAGAAAAACAATTCTTTTCATGCCTTCTCAATTCAATTCTTATTTGAATTATTACACCTGCTCTAGAAACATTTCTATAGGGTCTCATTTCATTATCAAAAGTACATGCTCCTCTTCTGGCACACCCTAAGGGAAATTTCTCTGTTAGTTCCTAAAACATATGAATACCTAGTTCTAGAAAAGATTCAGTGAAAATTTCAATATAACTAAGTATCTCCAAAGTGGCAATATGGTACAACAAAAAATAGATTTTATTTATAATTATTATTTCTGTGCTAAAGATATGATAATCATAGTATAAAACTGCAGTGTATCTTGAACATACAAGCAAATTTTTGGTCAAAATTGCTATATCAGATTCACCTTCCAGATTACTTACTTGCGGGGGAGGGTATCAACAGTATAAACATACTGACAATTATACTACTGAGAAAGAATGTGTTCACTGAAGAAAGCCTAACTTATGAATTTAGTAATGTGATGATGTTCAGACATAAAATAAGGTGCACATTTATATTTTTGAAGGGAAGGGTGACACCATGTATGTTTAACAGAAAAAATGTCAGTCATCTAAAGATCTGAAAGTCTTAGCAATACAGCAAGGTTGTGGGAAAGGTGCAGCCATTTAACCGGACTGATTTTTGCATTAACTTAACTATAATGGACCCTGGTATATATAGCCTCAAATTCTATTTACTTTCAAAATTAAAGGATGATTTTTTTTAGCACGCATGCAACTGACACTCTGAATTTCACAAAATGATGGAAATGGAATAAAGTAATAGTAAAGATAAATACCTTCAAACTAAAAAGCTCACAGGAAAGGAATGACAGCAGCAACATACATAAGAAGGCATTTGTGTGTCACTGATTATGCATCAATAATAGAAAATGTCTGAGAAAATGAAAGGATAATATTGCACACACTGCCAAATTAGAGGTATGGTATGTTTTCCAGTATCCATTACAAACCAGCCCAGAGGCCAACTCTAGAGTGACAGGCAACCCCATCCATGTAGATGCTCGTGGACCTTAAAGCACATTCTCTGATAAATTCTTGCTTTGTTGAAAATTCCAACTCTTCAAACAAACAAAAGGAAGGGCTGGCTGAAATTTACTTGTGATCAATAAGAAAGCACTAGTTGGTGATCTGAAACTGCACTGCAGAGTAGTAAGAGAACCTATAAATAAGATCAATGAAGCACTGTTGACAGCAAATGGAAGAGGCAGTATATATATGGTTGAGTCTAAGGAAATAGCTACCATCTAACCATAAAGTTTAATGTGATAGTCTTTTATATAAAAAATACACTGTCCTTTTTTAGCTTAACTTCTAAAAGCAATCTCTTCCTCTCTTGTATTAGCATTTTTCTTCCTTAAAAATTATCTCCATGCAATTGACAAAATAAAGAATCTCTAGGTGGCTATAATAGTCTTTGTATTCTCCTGAGTTTCAAGTTATTTACAAATCTAGTTAAGTGCACTGGTATACAGCAGTGGTTCTCAACAGGGGACGATTTTGCCCCCTCACCCCCACTCCAGGAGACATATGCCAGGAGACATACTTGGTTGTTCCAACTGCAGAGGGAGCTGGGGGACATAACTACCAGCATCTGGCAGGTGGAGTCCAGGGATGCTGCTAAATGACCTACAATGCACAAAACCGTGCCTCCCCCCAGTAAAAAGTTACCTGGTCTCAAATGTCAATAGTGTCAAGGCTATGAAACCCTTGTATACAGGTATCCCCTACTGTCAGAAAAGATGTACATACATTTTCTTGATGTACATATCTAAATTCTTGCTACCCACTCTCTTAAATTTAGCAATCAGGCAGTTTCAGATCATGAGACACTCCCTGGTACCCAAAGTCTTGTTTTCAGAGCTCAAAACCAAGCATCTGCATAACAAAGGATTATTTGTAATTAGCAAGCAATCAGGCAGTTTCAGATCATGAGACACTCCCTGGTACCCAAAGTCTTGTTTTCAGAGCTCGAAACCAAGCATCTGCATAACAAAGGATTATTTGTAAGTAGCAAATTTGTGGATAGCACAAACTCATAAGAATCACAAAAATGATTTAAAAATAAAAAAGCCATTTAAAAATACTTCATTTTGCAATTCCTCAAAGACAATTTTACAGGAAGAGAAATAAAAACACCAGAAGATATTGGCCTGAGAAGTTTGGCACAACAAGATCACTAAATATTTTCCATGCAAGAGTATCATATACTAAACTTCACTAGCAGATGATGGCTATTTCCTTAGACTTAGCCAGCAAATCGTTGTGGCTGTTAAATTTCCCACCACATCACTCTGCATTGACAGGGTTTCAGCTTCCTCCTCCTCCTCCCTCCTTCCTAAAATATGTAGGCATTGTGTCACCACAGAACTCAGCACCTAGGAAACCACATAAGCCACTGCAGAAATGATTGCATTTCAGCACCTTCCGCTTCGTAAAGAGAGAGGAAAAGGGCCGAACATTTATTCAGTTTAGCTAAAAGATGACTAAAGGTGGTGGGGAAAAATCATTATTACCTACAAGTATTTGTATCCTTGTGAAGATAAATCGCCCCAGTAGAATCACACATACATATTAGAGACAGAAAATACCAGGGTCATAAAACCACATGCACACGTGGCTCAGTCTCAGAGATGCTTCTGTTATAGATAGCAATACTTCTTCACGTGGCTTGTTGCCAAAACAGAGCTGACCACCTAAGGAGTACCCACAAAGCAGTGCAGCCTGAAGGCATTGGTAAGCAAGAAGTGAGCCGGCACATGACAGGCTGGATAAAGGCTAAATTCGCCTTCCCATATTAAGTGCTGTTGAGTCGTAAAGGTGCTCTATGTAGCACGTTTAACCAGCATGTCCTGTAGCCTGGCACGCTAAACCTTCTGTCCAGCCAGCAGACATAAAGGGGGGGAGGGGGGGGGAATGTGCTATGAGTACAATGAGTTTGATATATGCAGAAGGACAGGCCCAAGCACAAGTCTGTGCTTCGAACGGCTAGAATCAAGTCCTGTGGCCACTGATTAGCTCTTTAACCCTCAGCAAGTAACTTCCCTGGTTAGCGTCTCAGTTTCCTCCACTGTGAGATGGGGAGAAGAGCAGCACCTGCTTCCCTGGGTTTAGGGGATTAAACAAGGTGTCACATGTAGAGCACTAGGCACGGTGCCTAGAATACAAGATGTGCTAAAAGAATGTCTAATGATATACACCCACTGAAATTCTCACAACAGCCCTGCAGCAGCTCCTAAGTTCACTTAAAGAGGAGAAAACAGAGGCAATATACAGTCCAACCCAATCTGCATGTGCTAATGCAGCGCACCACAGTGTTTCACACACTGCCTGAACACGTACATTTGAACAAAAACTGTGAGAGTTTGTCAATAGATGCTCAATAAACTATTATGAGTAATACGACCACAGTAGTAAAGACACCTCACCTTCAAAAGGTACCTGCCGGAACACCTCAATTTAAAAATTCTGCCACAAATTTGTAAACAGTAAGCTATCACGAAGTATGGGAGTCTTTTATATGACAGTAACAAAAAATAGATACAGGATGACTTAAATTGGCTGGGGGCAGGGCAAAGTTAAGATCTGGGCCCAAGTGAGCTGAAATCTTAAAAATTAGAAATGGCCCCCAAATGTCTAAATTCTGTTATTTCGATAAATAGATTAGTTAACTGAGAAAAAGCAAAAGTCCAACATTTACCTTTAGAAAAGAAATAACTTTTCATGTTCTCTATCCTCTCATTTTAAAAAAGCCACACATGTAATAGTCACAGCTGCAGCCACATTAAAAAGAAGCAGGCATGGTGTTCACTGGCCACGTTTCTAATTCCTCACTTGACTGCCAGATTCAGCCCGCTGTCGACTCCACAGGCAGCCGCTCAGAAGAGAAGCCAGGAATAAACATAAATGTACAATTTCAATCAGATGCAGAGAAAACACTCCCTGGCTTCCCTGCATTCATACAGGAATGAGAACCTGGCCCAGGCTGTGGGGCCTGGAGCTAATACTGCAATAATTATCTGTCAGAAGCAACTTGGACCCAGCACAACCAGTTGAACTGCACCAGGAACAATGCTTCCTCCAGTTGTAACCTATTGGGGGCACTTTGCCATGGAACTCTAAGAATACACCTGAGAGGTAGCTGCCACCATTTAAAGTTCATCTATTTTAGAAGAACTTCCAGCATTCCAAGGATGCTCAAAATACATAAGCAGAAAAACACAGCTAGCTGCCATTATGCCATGGCTTGCATGTGGCTTCGTCAACTCTGTGCAACTGCACTGTGCCCAACCTCCCTCCCCAATACACACATCCACACATGAGGCGGACCCTTCGGACCTCCACTCAAGGAGTACCTCCATTCATAGGAAGCCTTCCCTGACCAGCCAGTTAGGTGACCAATTGTCCAAGCACCCTCCCAACTCTATAATATTGTGGGCACACCTGGGGTCTCTACTACAGTGCCCATCAAGTGATAGCACATTGTGAAATCCATATCTGCCTCCCCCATTAGACTAGAGCCACCTGAAGACAGTGTCAGCCATGTTTACATCACTACAGACAAGCCCTATGCCTTCCTCACGCAGACACTTAAGTGCTGAGTGAATGACAAAGTTCAGAATTGGGATAGGGTTACAGAAGACACACAGAGAAGTGTGGCTTGAGAATGGTCACAGTGGGTCATCCAGACATGGGTTCCAGGAAGTCCCGGTCCTACTCCTTTAGAGCCCGCCTCCTGCTGCACTTCCTACTCCGTCTACCCAGATGACTGAGAGCGCTGCTCCTAGCTCCATCCTCCAGGCAAACATGGGTAAGGTTCCACTACAAAGGATGACCCATGGCAAAGGGCCACTGCCAGGTCTGGAAGTCCCGGTCCTACTCCTTTAGAGCCCGCCTCCTGCTGCACTTCCTACTCCGTCTACCCGGATGACTGAGAGCGCTGCTCCTAGCTCCATCCTCCAGGCAAACATGGGTAAGGTTCCACTACAAAGGATGACCCACGGCAAAGGGCCACTGCCAGGTCATGACCCATGGCAAAGGGCCACTGCCAGGTCTGAAAAATTCTTAATTTAGAATCTTACAACAAAAACAACAACAACAAAGTGGAGTAGAAGGAAAGCTCACTACTTTGAATAATAAAATTAAAATTTTGTGAGTCATTTTCAAGCCTGAGCTCCATTATCTGGGTTCACCAGTGGCCCCCTTTGTAAGGAGACTGGTTTCCGCACACCAGCCACATGGTTCTAAGCTTCCCCAGGACCAGGCGGGAAAGGCTGGGCAAGAGATCCAACTTCTTATGGAAGAATTCTTATAACAGGGAAAAGAAGTTTAACCCTAAACTATATTTATATTACTAGGAAGAAAATAAAGTTTTTGATGTTCCCACTTGTTTTTTTCTTTAATCCATACATGTACAGTCACAGCAGGAATAAAAAAAACAAAACGAAGTGAGTGTGATATTTGCCGGGGGGGGGGGGGGGGGGTTTT
>NW_007727480.1:37856-43454 GCF_000696425.1 Galeopterus variegatus | reverse complement strand
GGGGGGGGGGGGGGGGGGGAGTTTTCTAACTTCTACAGCCCCTATCAGACTCCAGTGGCGGCCACTAGAGGAGAACCCAGTAATAAACACAGATTTAAGACAGTCACTGAGAAGTAAGTGAAACCAGATGTAGGCACAGTGCTGCAGTACAGGCCTTTTAACAGGGAAGGGGAGGCCTAAACTTCAGAAAACATCAATTAACACTGCTGCCTTTCGCATTCTGCATTTTGTGGTCTCCTCAACCACAAAATGAGCCAAATAATGTGTTCTGATGAGGACTAAATAAGATGATATATGCACAATAGACTTTAGAAACTACATAAATATCATGTGTTACCTTATAGTTATCAGCAGGAAATTATTTAAAAAGGTAAAATAGAAAAAATCTAATTGCAGGTTAAATGTGAATAAAAATGTCAAAACACCTACTGCAATCTTGAGCAGGCAAAAGTAAGTTCACCTCCCAACACAGAAGACTAGCATGTGCCCCGGCCCCTACTGGTCAGCTAAGAAGCACAGGACATTCTGGGCATGACATCCTATGCATCCACCAAGCAAGGAGTCTGGAAATCAAGCCGTAAGAAAAGAAGACACAAGAAGAGACATGAGAGAAGGATCTGGTACATCCACCTTAGGAAAAAACTGCTAGGAACCAGAGAGTAATCTTGACTTACCTAAACCTAAAACCAAAAAACAGGCTGCAAAGTTTCAGTGTCCCCTGGACAGATACCTAGTGCCCCCTATTGTGTTCAAGGGAGAAATATTTTATTTCTCCCCAACTTGATCCTGTACTTATAATCATACAGATATTTTTATCACTAAGTGAGCCTTAATCATATTAACAAAAAATGTATGAAAGGTATAAAAAATATAACATCAATAAAACTAAGTTTGTAACAGCTAATGATTTGTCTATGTATACTATTACCAATAGTTAAACTGCCTCTCACAGGGCAAAGGGTCACCTTTTCACATACTGTATGTCCAATATTTATAAGCTCTTCTTCAGGGTTCTCACAGACTCTTTTCAAGCGTCTTACTGGCCTGATGGAACATCTGTCATAACTTTTAGCTTGTTCATGTGGCAAACAGGAACAGCCATAATATTTGAGTGCCTGACGTATGCCAAACATCTTACCTGTATTACCTTTTATAATCTTCCTATCATTTTAAGGAAGGTACTGCTACGATCCTCATTTCACAGATGAAGAAATACACAAGATCTCATGCCTATGAGGTGAAACTGGAGCATTCTAATTCCATGGCCTGTGAAATCTAACCCCTAAGCTATATAGTGCCTCCTAAAATTAAGTCAGCTAGAGCTGGACAACTTTTATTTTCAGATTATACATACATACATATGTACATGTATTTTTAAACTTACAGTCAGAAGACAAATACTAAGTAAAAACGACAGTCACTGATGCTCACTTTTGTGTCGGGCACTGTTTTAAGTATTTCACATTTATTAATTCATTCAATCCTTACAACCCAATGAAATAGATGCTACTGTTATTCTCTTTATTTTTACAGTTAAAGAAAGGTAGGCAGGGGGATATAAAGGAGCCTGCCCAAGATTACCAGTGAGTTAGTGATAAAGACACAAACCCAGACAATCGGGATCTAGAGTCTGTACTCCTACCTGTTACATACTCTCCCTCTAAAAGTATCTCCCAAACTCAGTGCCAGCCAAAGGGTCAATAATCACCTCTTTAAATGCCACATAATGAAAACTATTGGGCAAGGGCAAACCAGATTCTAAAAGTGTAATCTAAATTTTGTCTTTAAAAAAATGTCAGTTCTGAGGTTTAAAGAGGGGAAAGATTGCCTTCATTTCTGTACAATAACATGATTCTTTTCTCACATCAACACTGGGCAGGGTAAGTCAAAACTCACTCTTCACTAGACACCTGCAAACCTTTCCAGGTAACAGTAAAATCAGTTTTGACTACAGGTAATCTGGGCTGAACAATCACATATGACACATTTATTTTCTTTTTGTTTGTTTTGTTTTTGTTCTCGGTGATGGCTGGTATGGGGATCAAACCCCTGGACCTTGGTGTTATCAGCACTACGTTCTAACCGATTGAGCTAACCAGGCAGCCCACATAAGACACATTTAATACCAGACAAAGTGATGTTCACAGCAGGCTATACCAATCCACAAAAGGGACAAAATATACCTATTAATGGGAACTGTCTAATATTAGTAGCATGAGACTGTATATTAGTAAAATGAACATGTCCTCTCAAAACCTTCAAGGAAGTCACATATTGAGGAGCTTGAAATTCAAAACTGACCTCACTGCTCTGCTTTATATTTTTATGCTGCAAGGGTCACCAAGCCCAGAGCAGTTTAAATCTGCACTGACTATAAAGAAAAAGCCACACATCATACCGTTAAATTATTCTTAATACAGAGTGAAACTGCAACCTCAGGATCATTCTTCACTTACTGCAATAGCCATAAAAAAAATTCTACAACAGAAGCACAAGGAGTACAATTTGATTTTTAAAAATATATTCAGGAACCAAACTGGGTATTTAATAGTTTGTATTTCTGTAGTGCAATAGGTTTTCTATTTCAGACAGCTAAGAATCCCTTACAGATTAAACTAATTTGCTAAATTGAGATACTCAGTGTTTTAGTTTTCTTATCTGCCTTTTTATGGTCTATCTGGGTGGACTTAATTGGCACATCCAAGCAGATGAAACACCCTCAGTTAGTTGTCCAGATCTCACAAAGTAAATTAAGACTGATGCAGACAATTATGCACAGAGCAGAGAATGAAAGGTGTGCGTGGAGCAGGAAACAGAATTAGTCTTTATTTGTGTCTCGGCTTTGTCATTTAAAAGAAGTCAATGTGCTCTCTAAGAAAACATCCGTAAGGGAGTAAGTTTTTCTTTTTTTTTTTAAATATAGATTCCTAGAAAGAAAAGAAAAAAAAAAAAAAAACATAGGCTTATTTCTTGAGAACAAATGAACTCCCAAAAAGAGAAGATAAGGACAATCTTCATTATACTTGGGTTTCTGGATCAAATCTAGATTAAACTTCACTAAATTCAGATTTTCAGAGGTCAAGTTATTTGGGCTTTTAAAAAAAGTACAAGCAAATCAAGCTCTACCATCTAATTTGGCCTCTGCTTAAGTATGGCCTAAAATTGCTGAATCCTCATCCAGTGCCAACAAAGATGCGACCGAAGGACAGACAGGGAACTATTCCAGTGCAAACAGGCTCTAGGCAAAAAGAAGAGAAAGAGGCTCCATCAAGACAAATGGAGACAGGCGCGAGCAGAGCAGTGGTTCTGGAGTGTATTGCTAGAGCTAGGGGTTCACAGACTCCTCAGGCCCATTGTACAGACTGGATCACAAACCCTTCACATGCAGGTCCACAAGCTAGATAATAGGAAAATACCCTGGGAGCCATGGATTAAAAAAAAATATTAGGACTTATTCAGAGCTAGGAGCAGCCACCCTAGTGGCCTCCTGGAATGTCCCAAGAAGCGCCATGTATTAAGCCGTTAGTCCTTTATACTTAGGCCCATGACCCAGGACACCTGGGTCCCATACGCAATTACATTAGATAGTAACCAAGGAACACTTGGGCGCACGTGGATATTTACAGCAAATGCTCAGCAAGATTCCGAACATCTAAGGGGCCCTGATCATTTTCCTATATTTTCCTTACAGTTATGGAGGCATGGCGGCATTTCAGGCTAGGAATGGGACAAACCAATGATGGCACGGAGTTGGTCCCCATCAAGTGACAGGTGAAACCAGTCACTGAGGCAATGCTCAGCTGAGTCGACTTCAGCATACTAAGCCTCTAGATCACTCCCACCTGCCCCAAACCACCTTCAGACCCCTTTTCCTTCTCCAGGCTCCTCCGCTGACTACTATCTCGGGCAAATGACTTCATCTCTCTGGGCTCAGGTTCCTATCACCTAGGGGGCTGTGCAGATTAAACCAATTACCCACAAAACATGAAGCACCACCAATTGGTAAGCATTCAAACATGTTAGCTATTGTCATTCTTATACACCACCCTCCATGTCACCCTTGCTCAGCCCATTGAGACCTGTAACTTTCCAAATGCACAAGACTCTTTTCAACATTTCCCCTATTTGGCTTGACCCCTCTCAGCATCTGAAAATGCTACAGCCTGCCTGTTGGGGAAATATAGGAAAATGGTCAGGGCCATTCAGATGTTCAGAATTTTGCTGAGCATTTGATATAAACAGGCACATGTGCTCAGGTGTTCCTTGGTTACTGTCTAGTGTAATTGTGCATGTGTACCCAGGTGTCTTGGGTTATGGACTTAAATATAAAGGATGAGTGGGTCTGATCCATGGCACCTCCCACTCCCGGGGGGGGGGGGGCGGGGGCAAGGGAGGGCACTACTGCTGCTGGAGGCTGCTGCTGCTAGTGCCCCTGGGACCTTCTGCAAGGCCACTGCCACCGCCGGACCTGTAAGCTGCTGCCACTGAGGAAGCTGAGGACTGAGCTCATGTCATACGCCAACAGCTCACGGAATCTTTCCCAATTACCTAGCATGGACCTGCATGTGAGGGGTCTGGGGACCCAGTCTATACAATGGGTTTGAACAGTCTTAGCCCTAGCTCTGACAATGTAAATGAAAACTTAGTATAACTAAAATAATAACGAAAATAAAAACATTTTGGCTTCAGTGAAGATTTGCCTTACTTTACACTGCCCCTTCTCAGAATTGTGCAAATCCTCCAAACCAGGACCCAACTCGCCCCTGGCCATAGAAGCCCAGTGACCCTTGTTAACTCAAAGTTATTCATGCAAAATAAAGTAAAAAAATGGAGCCCAAGAAAAGAAAAATCTTTAGGATCAAAAATGTATTAAAAACCAGTTACGGGCTGGCCCCATGGCACACTCGGGAGAGTGTGACACTGGGAGCGCAGCGATGCTCCCGCCGAGGGTTCGGATCCTATATAGGAATGGCCAGTGCGCTCACTGGCTGAGCGCGGTGCGGGTGACACCACACCAAGGGTTGTGATCCCCTTACCGGTCATAAAAAAGACAAAAAAAAAAAAAAAAAAAAAAAAAAAAAAAAAACCAGTTACATAAGCAGGCACCATGACTACAGTTTCAGGTTACACCAGACCATGAAGCAAATTCTATCCTCATCCACACCATATTCATCAGTTCTTCTAGATTCCCTAGCCATCTTCCCATATCCTTACCCAACTCCCAGATCCCAGGCTTGGGTTTTTGGTTTGGTTTCCAGCTATGGAGATAGAAGCAGCTACATGTTGATTCTTGGCACCACCTTGTGGTCACACCTAAATAGTGCACCTTCCACACAACCTCTCCAATGAAAGGAAATACACACAGCCCTGCCTGACTTCAAATCTCAGCTCTACCTCTTAACTTTGTGATAAAGTGTTTGTACAGCTACTATAATTGTAACAATGTAAAAATCTGTATACACAGGATCAAAGATACAGGTATAGATAGTTTTTTTTCATTTTATTTTATTTTTATTTATTTTTTTATTTTTTTTGTCTTTTTCCGTGTCCGGCAATGGATCGCAACCCTCAGTGTCGCCCCCGTACCGGACCGGGACC
>NW_007727480.1:27094-37682 GCF_000696425.1 Galeopterus variegatus | reverse complement strand
GACCGGTAAGGGGAGCACAACCCTTGGTGTGGTGTCACCCGCACCGTGCTCAGCCAGCGAGCGCACTGGCCATTCCTATATAGGATCCGAACCCTCGGCGGGAGCGCCGCCACGCTTCCCAAGTGGCGCACTATAGCAGTGCACCACCGGGCTGGCCCTTTTTTTCATTTTAATAGTATATTTTTACAATAAAAAAACAAGGAATCATCAGAAGTGCTAAAAGGTGAGGTGGGAACCTTCAAACCATGCCAAGGTACCAGCTCATATCAATTTCAGGCTGTGATCTCAGCAGCTTAGCACAACATGCCAGATCATCTGAGGAGACTCAGGCAGTATCTACTGAAGAGTGTTTCTGAACTCTGTGTTTTACTGACTGGGGCTAGGGGTGCATTGGGGATTTATCCCAGAATCAATACTATGCTGACTTTGGACTGAGAAAAAATCATTACATTCTAAAACCCCAACATGCTTACCAACAATTCTTTCCAACCTCCTCAAAGATCTCCTAAATAGGAACATAGTTCTTCCTAAACAAGGGCCTACAACAATCAAGAATGCCACCAACCTCCACTCAGAAACAGCGGGAGCTTGGTCAGAGCAAAAGCACACTACTCGGCTCCTGGGGTAAGCCCAGGCACCCGCCCTCTGAGGATGCTCCCCAGGCAATTCTGACACAGGTAATCCTTTGCATTCTGCTAAATTCAGCACAGCATTTAGCTGAATGAGCTGACCCTGAGGCTCCCGTCTAGGCCTTTTCCTGTGTAAACACAACTGTGAGGGGCACATAAAAGTGGATTTTAGAGAAATCCTCTAGGCCTTTTCCTGTGTAAACACAACTGTGAGGGGCACATAAAAGTGGATTTTAGAGAAAGTGGCATACAAACCCAGTTGGCCAAAAGCTACAGCCTCAGAAGGAAAAGTATATAAAATTGACTTATAGACATCAAGTAGCTCCCAAACTTGACAGTGCATCAGAACCACCTGGAAAAGCTCCTTACAAGTACTGCCCAGTAGCCCCCGCTAGACTTCCTAAATGAGCAGCTCCAGTGGCGGGATCCTGGTGATTCTGCAGGACCAGTCTGTGGGCTGGGACACTTTGCTGGGACGCTTTTGTACTTCCTTGGTAACGTTTCTCTCCTCATTACCAAGGAAGCACAGACTGTTAAGGCAGCAACTTGTACAAAACCAGCTGGCAAATGGAGTTAGAAATAAGAGCCTCAGTGTATGGGTTGAAGTCAAATGATAAATGCTAACCCTAGTCCTGCCATCAAGAGGAGACAAAATCTTTGAAGTTCCTCCTCTCACTCAGGATGGAACCTGATCTATGTGCCACAGCCTGCCCAAGCAGGGCTGACCACTGCTGGAGAAAGGGGTGAGAGTTGGTGACATTTTTTGTTTTACTGCCTCAAGGCTGGCAGATAGCTGGCACAAATGCTGCTAGCTCACCCAGTGCCCATGACACACTTCACTGAGGGGCTGTGGCACTCTTTCCCAAAGAACCAAACAGGGCCTCGACTTGCCCCTGAATAGATTACCATTCCCCAGAGATCAGGACTGGCAGGCGAGGTGAAGTCCAGGTGCCCTCCCTGTCCCAACATGGACAGCTTAGAAACTGGGCCTCTTTGCAGGGCTACCACACCCACCTCCAAGGCAATCCAAATAGACTCCTGAGGAAATAATGTGCCTCCAAAGCAAAGCAAGTTCTCTCCTGCTCAATTTTGGGGGCAAGTGTGGAAAGATTTTAACCTGCATCATAAGGTCCATCGACATATGTGAGCTACCTTACAGACAAAGCCCTGCACTGGGTGGACTTCCTCCACAAAGTCTTCCACACATGCCTCAGTCTGAACTCATTATGCCCCTCACACTTGCCTACGTCCTGTTTGGGCCCACACCCGCTAACAGACTGCAAGTCTTTGCTGGAAGCTTCAAAGCCAGTCCTAGAAAGCAGACACACATGCTTGCCGTGGAAGCAAAGACAAAGCAACAGGAGTTGACCTCACATCTCCACAGGGCAGTGAATCCACAACAGTGAGGTAACAAGGACTGGGGACAGGTACTGGTGATATTTATCACCCTGAAGGGGAGAGGTCCAAGGAGACATTTAGTCTTCTGGGCCACTCTGGGTTATCCCGGCCATATGGTCTGGACTAGGTAAGTGGTACATAGGTGCTTACTAGGGACACATATCACTGAAACACCAAATGTGTGCTAGCTCTATTAAGTCTTTATTTGGCTCCTGGAGCTCCAAAGCCAGAAATTTCTAAAGCCAGCAGTATATTTTCAGAGCTACACCTCACAACTGAGAGCCTTACCCTAATGGAAACTCTGGTAGCACAAAATTAAAATTAAAAAATACTGTATGTTTTATAAAACCTGCATACCACTGACATGAATAAAAACCGACAGAACATTTACTTCTAAGCAGTGGCTTGTCCATCCTGTATGTTAACAGAGAGAGGTTGACCACCAACAAGGAGCCAGTCTCCACATGTAATTAGGTTGCACAAAAGGTAGCAGGACAAACGTGTGGGAAGGGAAATCACACACCCAGTTTAAAAAATGGTTAAAACTCCACTGACTGAGCTGAGGTCTTGGACAAATCAGAGAAAGTAGGATACCAAGTGCTATTGCCTAGTTCCAAAAAATGTTAGGCTGTATAGGAAATTCCCACTGAGTATCAGCTAAAACAAAGATACCTAATTAGGATGGACCTAGAGCTAATGTAAGGCCTATGACTCTCAAGCTGAGGGAATAAAGGGGAGAGATTCTAGGAGTTGTCCACTCTCACTTCCCAAGTTTAAAAAGAGCACTGCAATTAACAGACTATGACCAATACATATTTGTTAAGTGCAGTAAAGGGTGCCTAGCCTGGGTATATATTCCTAAATTCTAACCACTAAGAAACACTCATTTTCTAGGTTGTAAACTATATGGCTTTATTCTGATCATCTGTCATCAAACCACTGCTAAGATAAGCTATCCTAAAGGTCTTTTTCTTCACTCAAAGAAATGCCATTACCATTTCTATCAATCTACAAAGATCAGCAACAAGAAGTAACAAAGCACAGAGTGACTGAGAGTTCTAACATGTTCTTAATATGTTTCTCAATCCTAAGCATTTTATTTTCTTTTAACACCCCCCAATCTGAAGAGCACCAAAGGAAAAGTAATATAAGCATTTCAATGTGGATATCTGCAGTTTAACAGCCTTAATAACTGCAGCTATAAAATTTTAAGAGCTATCATATTTTGGTGGCAATTAGAGTTATTGATATTTCTGAAATTCATTTGAGATTTTAGTGTAACTTTAGCAAAAACCTGGCTTATGATATGGTTTTGGAAGTAATAAATTGTTTCACAGTCTTAACATTATTAAGAGAAACTTATTGCCATGAAATTAAACTAAAACAATATTTAAAATTCAATCAAAATAAATTGCTCTTGATCAAAATACTGATACACTTAAAATATATTTAATATTGACCCAATTTGATGGGAAGAATATATATTGCTCCATTTATAATCAATACGTTGAGATGAACACTTTTATTAATTCTCTGCAGTAGTTAAGAAAGACTGATGCTGCTCATTGTTCAAGAGTATGTGCGACATTCCTCAAACGCCTTCACAGATGTGCACAGTGACTAAAGCTGCAGTGAGCAATAAGAAACATAAACCACTCTTTAACTATGTATTACTATGTAAGGTGCTACCAGCATGTGAGTACAATAGCTCTGAAGACTTGGATTTAAGTCACAGGTCCTCAGATTATTTTTTAAAAGAACTATGCCACATCTACTCTGAAAAGGTTCTGGAATGTTTATGGCAGTCTGGACATGGGTCAGAGGCAGTTCTAAATATCAGAAAAAAAAATATCAAGACAACCTTCATTTGTGAAGGCCAGTGGAAAGCTACAATGAATACAATAAACTAGGTTTCCTCATGTTGAGAAGAAAAAACTGTTGAGGATTGAGAAAAAGCTATCCCAATATTAAATATTTAAAAAGTAATGAGATTCCTTTCTTCCCTTTGATGGCCTTGGAGCTCCTAGAGAGTCAATGCAGGAGACTTAAGAAGCAGCTCAGTTAGTGCTCAGCAGGACATGGAGGAGGCCTGCATGTACAGATCATTTTTCCTGGCTTGCAGAAAACATGGTGATACTCAATTCTGACTTCATGTTACCTGCATGTTCACCTTCCCTTTTATCTCCCTCGCATCATAGTCTGACAAACTCATGGAGATAAAAGCCAAAGTCAGTCTCCAGCAAAAAAAAAAAAAAAAAATGCCAGTGAAAAGGAAGGTATGCTACGCACACAAAGTATGCTTTTAGCATGACAGTGGTTTCTAATTCTGTAGGTGACTATTTCCTCAAGACAAGGAAGGAGGGATTTAAGAAAGCAAGCTTACGCTTTCACATGCCAAAGCTTAAGTTTCAGCTCTTTTTGAGGGAAAATTTTCTAAAATTACTTTCCTGCTTTAAAAGGAAAAACAAAAATGAAAACCCCCACCCAGCAAAGAGTACCTAACTGTACCTCTTCCTTTTCCTTACCCTCACTCCAGGGGGACCACTCAGCGTAAAGGCTGCCTCAGCTCACGTTTCAGTTCTCTGCTGCCTCTTGCCCTAGCCCTTTCCTTAAGCTTTTCATCTTAGTCTTGTCTCCAAATCTGAGAAAAGACCTGGAAGTACAAGCATTTAGGGCCAGCTCCACTGAGGACTCAGGAGCTTCACTGTTGCCGACAGGCTAAGTCTGTAGGAAGTCCAACTAAATCTGAGAAAAGACCTGGAAGTACAAGCATTTAGGGCCAGCTCCACTGAGGACTCAGGAGTTTCACTGTTGCCGACAGGCTAAGTCTGTAGGAAGTCCAACTTCTGCATCTAATATATTAAATTGCATCTAGAATGCTTACGTATTAATAAGCTTGCCACCTAAGATAAAGCAGTCAGTCAATCTGATCACAACCACTGCAGACTGACCTTAACCGCTGCTTATAACAATCTTCATCTCCATCGTCTCGGCACCTCACTACTTTCCGACCTCCTCCTCCTGTGGCTTCAGCTTCTTCCCCTGAACTTGGGAAAAAGTCATCATCAATCTCCTGCACTGGGATCTTCTTCTGCCATTTCCGGCCCTTGAGCACAGGCCTCAGTTCATAATCAGTGCCATCTGCAGACAGGCCTGCCCCCACCTGATCGGCCTCGTCCTCATCTTCATCCTCCTCTGGGGGGAGGTACTCAGACCCTCCACTCTCAGAGTCTGCCTCTGCCTTGGTCCTCACATCAGACTCCAGGGGCTTCCTCCCCTTGGGCAATCCCACTTTCCCCTGGAACTGCAGAGCCCTCTTCTGGAGCTTCCTGATGTGCTTCTTCAAGCGCTTATCTGTTTTCAAGAGAACTTTGTTTTTCTTGTTTGATTCATTTCCATTTTGTGTTGAGGGGCTCAACTTAGACATGATGGAGGCTGGAGCTCTTCTAGTTGCTCTTTTATTACAAGCTTGTTTCTTCCTTTCAAAAGACAGTTTTGCTTGATCTGCCAAATACTTTTCAAAGCCTGATGCTTCATTGAGCATTATTTTTCTAGGCTTTTTCTCCTGTTTCTGAGGGATCTGGGTACCAAAAGGTGTCATCTGGCCAGTGCGGATGAGCTCTTCCCAGGCAGTCTCCTGGACAGGCATAAGCATGCTGCCGAGACAGGATGGCCCCGGTTCTGAAAGGGTAACAATATCGCACTCAGCACATAAAACTTTCCAAGAGTATAACAGAAACATTCACTTATTCAATAAACAGTAGGCACCTACAAATAACTCATAACAAACATGTGAAGTATATTATATATGAAGAATAGAGTAAAATTTATTATAGCATTTATTATGCCTCATTTAATATATTCCTATTCAAAAAGGTGATTTCTCAGTAACTTTTCTCCAAAATATCACATTATAAATATACTCTCTATGCATCCAAAGACAGACCTATTCCTATATAAATTAGTTATACATTAATTTAGCTGTTTCCTTATCAACTGAGGAGCAGCCCATGAGGAAGCAATCTTCCAAGTTTCCATGTCATTGCTACTAATAACATTCAGATGAACTTAAATTCAAGAGACAGTAAAACTGAAAATAGACATCTAAGGGATCAGCATGTACCTAAATGGGAAAATAGATGTCTTCTCTGCACTGCCAAACAGGGTACTTACCAATCACCTGTGGCTATTTAAATTTAAATTTAATTAAATTAAAAACTTAGTCCCACAGTTTCACTTGCCATGTTTCATGTACTCCATAACTACACATGACTGATGGCTACCACAAAGTAATACAGATAAAGAACATTCCTATCATTGCAAAAAGGCCTATTGGACAGCACTGTGTTAGACATGTAAAGTTAACTGACTGAAGAGATAAAAGAAAATTGAAAGTTATGCCACAGTAAGTGTAAAGTCACCAAAAAGTCATCCCTCTTTCATTAGTTAAAATAAATCTCGGGCAAAATTACTTTACCGCATAGCCAAAACAACAAAAGATCTAAGGCTTAACGGGAAGGAATTCATATATAAGCCAGCTTTTCATTAAACTTGCACTGAAATAAAATATACATTAGAAAGTGCACAAATCATAACCTCCCAACTCAAATGAATTTTTTTAGGAAAAAACGCTCATATGCCAGCATCCATATCAAGTTAACAGAAATTACTCACACCCCCAGATGTGCCCTTCCTGCCACCTTCCAGCCTCTTCTCTACCCAAAGGCAATGACAGACCTGACTCCTAACACTGCAGATGAGCCACACCTGGCTTTGAACTTTATGTAAATGGAAATGTTGGTTCTCTTGTATCTGGCTTTTGCTTAACATTATGCTCATGAGATTCATACTTATTGATGAATGTAGTTACAGTTAGCTAATCCCCAAATGCTGTTAGTATTCTATTCTACGACTATACTACAATTTTTCCATTCCACTGTTAATAAACATTTGGGTGGTTTCTAGGTTTTGGCTGCTAGGAGATGTTGCTATGAATATTCTGGTACACATCCTTTGACAATATATGTGTATAATTCTATGGGTATGTCAAGCTTTAGTAGATATCACCAAACAGTTTTCAAAAGTGATCCTAAGAATTTTAATTTCCACCAACGGTGTTTGAGAGTTCCAACTGGTCCAGACTCCTGCCACTCCATTTTAGCTATTCTGGTAGGTGTATAGTGATACCACATTGTGGCTGTAATTTGCATGCCAATGATGACTAATAAACTGGGTGCCTTTTCATAGATCTTTTACTGACCTTTTGCATAGCCCCTTTTAGATAGCCTCTTTTGCCTATTTTTCTCTTAGGCTGTTTGCCTTTTTTTAAAAAAAAAAAAAAAGCTGATTTCCAGGAGTTGTTTATACATTCTGGATTCAAGGCCTTTGATTGGTACATGTATTGCAAATACCTTCTCCTACTCTGCAGCTTGTCTTTTCACTCTTAATAAACAGAAGGTTTTAGTTTTAATATAGTCCACTTAAATCTCTTCGTTTACATACGTGAGCATTTTTGTGTCCTGTTCAAGTCTTTGTCTACCCCAAGATCACAAAAATGTTTTCCCTATGTTATGTTCTAAAAGCTTTGTTTTGCCATTCACATCCATATCTAAAATACACTTTGAATTTACTTTTGTACATGATATAATGGGCCAAGATTCATTTTATTTTCTTGTGGATTAACACAGTACCATTTACACAAAAATGTTTTCCCTATGTTATGTTCTAAAAGCTTTGTTTTGCCATTCACATCCATATCTTAAATACACTTTGAATTTACTTTTGTACATGATGTAATGGGCCAAGATTCATTTTATTTTCTTGTGGATTAACACAGTACCATTTACTGAAAAGATCTCTGTTCTCCACAGAGCACCGCCTGTCCCCTCTGTCATAAATCAAGTGACCATATATGAGTGGGTCTGCTTGTTGGACCCTCTATTTTGTCTATTCTCATGCCAACAAAGCACTGTAACAATTACTATAGCTTTATAACAGGTCTGAATATTTTGTTCTTGGCTACTCTTTGCCCAATGCATCATTATATAAATTTTAGAATCAGCTTATTAATGCCACCCACCTTCACCCCACACTTTCTACCCCACATTCTTCCCCTCAAAAAAACCCCTGAAATTTATACTGGGGTTGCACTGAAATGATAGGTGGATAGGAGAACTGACATCTTTACAATAACACACTATGGTCATGGATTGGAAGATATAGTACCTCCCCACTGACTTAGATCTTCTTTAATTTTTCAATAACATTTTATAGTTTTTAATGTAGAAAACATTGCAGAAATCTACCTCTTTTGCTAAGATTTATTTCTAGGTATTTGATTTTGATTGCAATTGACATCTTTATTTAATTTTATTTTTTATTTTTTCTGGCATATGGAAATATGACTGATTTTTTATATTGACCTTTTATTCAATGATACTGCTAAATTCACTATTAATTCCAATAGATTATCCATCAATTCTTTTGGATTTTCTAGATAAATAATCAAGTATTCTGTGAATAATGATGGTTTTATTTCTCCTTTTCAATCCTTATGCTTTTTACTTCTTTTCCTCCGTGACTACACTGTGCAGTACAACACTGAACAGAAAAGGTGATAGTGAGCATCCTAGACTCCTCCCAGATCATACGGGCATGGCTAAAGTTTTTTAGCCATGTAATTTGCCCTCATCCCCCTACTTCCAGAAAAGATTCTTTATCAGGTAATCCTCACAACCACCTTATGATATGGATCACCATGTGGAGCACCAAGGAAAGGAAACCTCAGGAAAGCCTGTGAACAAGCCTGGAAAGGTAAGGAACGTACCCAAGGTCCAAGCCTGGGCAGTGCAGAGCTGGCCCGAAAGCCTGGGTTCTGAGGTGCTCTGCTCTGCTACCTCCCCAGACAGGGCAGAGGAGGGAGGGAACTGAGAGAACAGGAGTCTCAAGTGTTGACTGATGCCCAGATGGACAGAGATAGTAGTAACCAGGAGCTCAAGAAAAGGGCAGATCAGAGTCTACAGATCTGTAAGATACTAGAACCTAGATGGCTGCAAAAGCCCTGGGGAGCAGGTAAGCTTATTCAGAGAGAGGTAGTAGAACAAGAAGAGGACTCAGCAAGAAATCCAGGAAACATCAGCATTTAAGATACAGCTGACAAAAAAAATAACTAAACAAAAGTAGCAGAGGGCTGAAAGAAAAACCAGGAAAGAGATGGGGATCCAAGAAGGAACAGGAAGTACCAGCTGCTGCAGGCAGGCCAAGCAGAGCACCGGTGAAAGGGGCTTTTGGATTTGGAGAGGTAACTATTAACCCTAGGCAGTTTAGCCAACATTGCAATAGGAGGTGGAAGACAGTGGCAGGTTTAGACAGCCAGATAGGAATAACGCCTGCTACCAACAAGAAACACAGTACCAAAGCAGCAGAAAGGTCACAGACCTAATGAATTCTGAGAGACTGAACTTTAAAAACGTATCTTTCTAATATTTTTCTATCACTTCAATTAATTCTTCATTCTAATTCTCTTGTCTTATTGAATAAACTTCTGGAGCTAGTAGAAAATATTTGCCTGAAGGGCTTAAATGCTAAGAAGCCTTAATCTATATTTCAAGCAGTAAATGACTAAGCAGCCATCAACAATTTCTAAACATACGCGCACGCGCGCGTGCACACACACACACACACACACACACACACACACACACACACACAATAACTGCAAAAATATTTAGTTCCAGAGCTTATGCATTTTCTCAAAATGTTTTCCAAAAGACAACCATCCAAGCCAGTAATACAAATGAAATCATGACCATGGTATAACCTGAATGAAGACGTCTTTTCTTAAACAACAGAATTGATGCTTGGAAAGCCTGCCAAATATGCTCCTTAAAGATATGTGAGAGCAATTCTATAAATGCTGATTGATGATGCTGGGCTTCCAAAATGTAATTGAATCAAGATGTCAGTTGTCTTTATAAAATTAACTCCATATGAATGTTTAAGATTTCCAATTTATTAAACATAATACTAAATGCGTACTTGCAGCCTCCAGTGAACTGAGTTAAAAATTTACTTTCATTCTCTAATAAACCTCATGTAACAGGAGAGATTTGGTTCTGCAAGTGTAGAGAATAAAATTTTCCTAAACCTGTTTTGACAATAAGGCAAAGAAACATATTTGTCTCAAATATCAGGCAAAGACTGACACCCCTCACTGACTACAGGCATCAGGCATTAATTGAAAAACAGAGAGCAACTGCCCACAGCATCCTCACCTGCATCCTCCTCCTCCTCCAGACTGGCATGATCTAGTTCAACCTTCACTTCCGCTCCTCCAAGGATGGCCTGGAGACGCTTTTGTTTTGCAGTGATCTTCTTCAGCTGTTGTTCCTTGAACGGTAAATATTGAATACAGAAAACAGCAATGAACTGACATATTGTAAATGTAAAAGACAACATTACAAAATCTAAACCTTAATTAATAGTAAAATAAAAATAAAACAGAAATTCCATACACTACTATTACTAAAGAGAGCCTTATTTGATCAACTACCATTTCTCTA
>NW_007727480.1:25077-26817 GCF_000696425.1 Galeopterus variegatus | reverse complement strand
CTTCTCTGCACACCTGCTCTCTGAGTGGGCAGCACACAGCTTTCTACACGCCTGAGTACTCGGGTAAACAGGTACTGACTTGGGAGTTGGAACTGTTCTACTTGGTTTCCTCCATTACACACTGGGTAAATCACTAAACCTCTCTGCATAGCAGTCAATGTGCTATGGATGTCAATAGGCTGTGGGGACAAGAAATAAAAACACAAAAGTCCAAACAGTCAAAAAAGCAGGCTCCTTTGATAAACTCCCATGTTGATGACTGTCTTTTATAGTACTCTATGCAATTAATGCACTTTAAAAGAAAATACGCTTTGCTATGCCCCTTTACCCTGCCCGCCCCAGACTCCTCTGTCTTATCTCCCTTGACATCGCCAGACACAGACATGTGGCCTTTCTACAGCATCCACAAATTACTGGGCCTGTGGTGCCTGATTTGTCTTCCCAAGGTCAAAAGTGTTTCAACTGCGCATGAGAAAGGCGTAAGGCAAAACCCTGAATACAGACGCCACGCTGCAACGACTTGAAGTTTTTTTCCTCAGTCTTTCTCTCAGCAAAACCCCATTCAGAACACTTTCACTCTAAATAGTCTATCTCTAAACATCAAAGAGCCGCTAAAGAAAGATAGGAATATATAATCAAGTTAGAGTAGGATCTGAAGTGGCCTAAAGTTTGGTCCTCTCCGCCCCTTGAAAGACCACCAGAAACTAGAGGTCAGAGAAGGTCTCTGCACATCAATTCACATGCTCCCACAAGAGACCAGATGTCCCCTCTCTGATCTGGGGGGAAGGGGCCCGGCTGTTTCAAGCTACTGCTGGCTCTGACCTTTGGGCTTCTATTCCAGAGGTAAGTGAGAGAAGATGGGGTGGTAAAGACAACAGACTGGTGAGTGCAAAGAAAGAGGAGGGCCACGTGAACTGAGTCTAAACGGGAACTCAAGAGATGCAAGGCTCAACTCACTGCAGTGGATCCGCAGTAAGCACAAGGATGTCTGCTAGCCATTTTGGACGGCAGAACTAAAATGACCAAAACTAGTCACTTGCAATGAATTTTCATAAATCCTAAAAAATGTTTCTAACCTCACAAAGCTGTAAATAAATCCTAAAAAATGTTTCTAACCTCACAAAGCTGTAAATAAATCCTAAAAAATGTTTCAAACTCATAAAAACAATACTCTAACAGATGTTCCCTACTCTTAAGTTCTCCAACCCTAAATGCAGCCCCAGTGTGGCTGGGTGCTGACTGTAAAACCCAAGGAAGGGATGAAGGGCCAGCCGCTCTGAACAGTGAGCAAGGTGTGGGTGAGGGGCAATGGCTGTGTCAGCAGGAACAGAATGGAGACAAACAGTGTGAGCAGGAGCTAAGCAGAAAGAAAAGAAAGTTCACACCAGAAAAGGAGACTGAATGGGAGGCCAGCATGCCAAACGGGAGCCTAAACTGGATGAAGGCAAATGGTGAAGCCAGGAAGACCTGGAAAGGGCACGTGAGCAAGGAGACAAGCAAAGCCGGAAGGGAACTTATTCTCAAATACATATGTATGGATGCACGCATGCATGTTATGTGTGTGTGTGTGCGTGTGTTTAAAAACACTGTATAACAGAGCATGTTAAAGGGAAAGAGCTGAAAGGTCAGACATGTGTGTGTGTGTGTGTGTGTGTGTGTGTGTGTGTGTGTGTGTGTGTGTGTGTTTAAAAACACTGTATAACAGAGCATGTTAAAGGGAAAGAGCTGAAAGGTCAGACA
>NW_007727480.1:21780-24447 GCF_000696425.1 Galeopterus variegatus | reverse complement strand
GTGTGTTTAAAAACACTGTATAACAGAGCATGTTAAAGGGAAAGAGCTGAAAGGTCAGACATACAAAAGCCACTCAAAATTTCTCTATTGTAGTTATAAACATTTGGTTCACATCTTATAAGTACTTTTCAGAAAACTTCCTAAATTATTAAAAGGGCATAAATAATGACTTTTTCAAAAATGCAATTCTTAACGTGTTATTTCAAATCACCTTATTATACTTCTGCCGCTTTACAGAATCTAGTTTCCTGTTGATGTCTCTGTTGGTGGCAGCTTGAGGGCTAAGTTGCTCAATAATTTTATTAATTTGCCTTAAGGATGTCGTACATGACCTGAAAAAGAAGATAAATTGTCTACTTTCCACTGTGGTAACATTTTCATAGCAGAATATAAAGAAAGAAATGCTAAAAACACATCCCTTTTACTTCTTATTAACTAAAAGATAAAAGAAATTAAACCGGAATGCATATTCCCGTTTGCCACAAACAGAACTTCAAGAGTCTCTGGAAGACTTGCAGAGGTTTAAGATGACTGTCAATGTTTTTCTCTTATCTGGCTGATTTAAATCCACTCATTCTCATTTGTAAGCTGATGCATTCATTCTACAAGCATGTTTTCAGTGTCTACTTTACTCAAGACACTGTGCTGGGACAATCTACAATAAGTTGTCCTTTTAGAAGAAGAAATTTATATGCAGGTTTTTAAAGCCCAACATGGAAGCCTCCTAAAGTTTGGGAAAGTCCTAAAAATGCTTAAACATTTTTTTATATAAACATTTTTTATATAAACATACATCCGTGAAAATATTCTTTTCACACAACTAGAAGATTCATTTACTGTAGCATTAAACCTTGCCCTGCAAAGAATCAATTTAAATAAGTTACTCCTAAAACAGACACCATAGAATTGTAGCTTTCAATTTTCAAAACACAAATTCAATCTTCTTAACACTTCAGTAATTTACTACTGGTATCCTTTGTGGATTTCAAGATAAATGATGCAAGCTACTGGCCATCTAGTGTCACCCTGCCTGGAGACTCTGCAGCACTCTCCTCTATCTATCCCCTCTGCAGGAAGTGGACATATCTCCAAGATCAAAGAGATGAGAGCCTCAACACTCAAGGTCAGACTAAAGCTATGCAAGAGTAACTGGTACTTAAGAGGCCAAAAGAAGACACCAGGGAACTGTTAGCAGAAAACACATGCTTTAGTGCCAACAGCCACCTACCCTGCAGCCTCCCCAACAGGGTAGTCTCGCGCTGCACACTCCTCCCCCAGCCACTCCCCTGAGACTGCTCCATTCCTCCACCCAGTCCAGTCCTCACCTTCTCTTTCTCACTTGCCTGACATGGCCCAAAACACTGAGGCAGACCAGCAATAATAAGTGAGTTCAACCCTCCACCCCAACCCTCCCCTCTCCCGTCCTCAGCCCCAACTCCAGCCCAGATCCAGAGCCTCCTCCCTTCCCCACCAATGTGCCATGCTCGATAGAGCCCAAGTCTGTCTCTCCTCTGGTCACAATGAAGTCTCCACGGGACTTCATCTCTCCTTACAGAGTCAAAAGTAAGACAGAAGAAAGGAAAAGCAGGGAGTTCTTTCTCACTATTTCTAGACATGTTAATCTAAAAAATTGCCAAAGGACTGAAAACTTGATTTGGGGACAGCGAGCTGGAAAGAAACTACAGGACAAAGAAACATGTGAGGGCGGGATGTGTTCCTGGTATCTCGAGCAGGAAACACCTGAGCTTCAGGTGTGTTTCTCCTGAGGCCACTTTGTGCACATGTTGGTGAGTTCCAGGCATTCGGAACAGTCCTTCTCTTCAGGACATTACAAGTGAAACAGGATGTTGTGACTGGATTGAGACCCTAACTACTGCGTACAATGCTGCTGCTCAGGTGAAGGGCTGAGGCTCAAAGAAGAGGTTGATGACTGCCCTTCCTGACTCTGTCCCCCAAAAAGAGATTCCATAAATCTCCTAAGTTTCTGGAGCTCTCTAGTACCTGAACTTCCCCATCATGTTTAAACAAAAACCCTGTGAGAGAGAAGACAGGCCACACTCACGCAAGGTCATCCAGGATTGACCGATACTCTTTCTCCGCGTCAGCGAGCTGGGCCACACGGTTGGCCTCATGGATGGCGCTGTCCACCTGCAACAGCACACCTTGCTCCAGCACCGCCTGGTCGTAGACATCCACACCCAAACCCTGCAGCTCAAGGGCCTGCGCACTGGGCTCCACCGCCTGGATCTGGTGTCTGTCGATGTGCAGCAGGGCTGGCCCTCTCCTGGAAACCACCGACGCACCTCCCTCGGCAGAGGTGGACGGCCCATCAGAGGAGGAGCGAGAGGGGAGGCATTTCTCCACCTCCGCAGCACCATTTCCCTGCCTGACTGCGGTTTCTTCATCATTACTGACGTGCCTACTTTGTAAACGGTCTTGCTCCTGGGTTAGACTTGAGTGGGGAATTCTCTCATTTTGCATCCTCTACAGACTACCTAAAAAAAAAAAAAATTTTTTTTGATAAGCTTTTTGGTTATATAGAATTGATCTTTATATAGTTTCTTAAATATTTTATAATTAAAGGAGACTGATTTCTCAAAAGACCAAGTAACAAAATTCAAGTTTCCAAGTATTTGATTTCTTTTTTTTTTTTTTTTTTTTGACCCG
>NW_007727480.1:19118-21096 GCF_000696425.1 Galeopterus variegatus | reverse complement strand
TTTTTTTTTTTTTTTTTTTTTTTTTTTGACCCGTAAGGGGATCGCAACTCTTGGCACAGTGTGGTCCACACCATGCTCAGCCAGTGAGCGCATCGGCCATCCCTATATAGGATCCAAACCCACAGCCTCGGTGCTCCCAGCACCACACTCTCCTGAGTGAGCCATGGGGCTGGCCCAAGTATTTGATTTCTTAAAAGGGCATGAACTATATTATCTTCTTGAGTTCTGATAATAAGAAAAATTAACCAAAAACAGAAATGCAGTATCATCAACAAAGGACATTTGGGCAGCCAGCTAAGAAAGCCAGCAACCATAATCCTGAGTGACACACATGGAATGTTCTCCAAAATAGCTGAAGTCATTTGGCTGCTGATTTCCAAGTCAGCATTCTTCACTGCATTATGGCACAAAGGATTTATATTATAGTGGGATGATCAACTGTAATGTACAGAATCAGTAACGTAAGGAGAGAGTTTCTTATAAATCTGAAACTAGAAATTTCTAGGCTGAACATCTATCCAGTAAACAGGAGCTTTGAACAAATCAAAATCTCAGAAGAACTAGTTAAAATATTCTCGGGACTTCCGGTCAAGATGGCAGAATAGAGATGGTCCCCAGCATCACCCTCTCCCACAACTGATCAATATACAACTATTAAAAAGCAATGACTACCAAGCTGGGGCCACTAGAGTCCAGGGGAGGAGTAGGAGAGACCTACGGAGTTCATGAAGTCGGGAGAAGCTGCGATGAGAGAAAGAAAAAACCACTCTGTTTCAAGCCCTGGCCTCTTCAAAATTGACCCTGGTGAGCACACGGAGCAAGAGCTTGCAAAAGCCACAGCTGTGCCCTTTGTGTGACATTGCTTGGAGACTGCAGGGGAGAAGAGGGCCTTGGTAGCCCCCAGGCCAGCAAGAACACTGACAGGGTTCCTGTGGACTCACACAGAAGCAACGGGGAACAGACAACTGAAAAAAGGAGCCACCCAAAGGCCACTGAGTCATTGCAAAGGACCAGCACACAGCCAGTCCCATGGAAGTGTTCAGAGTGCAGGGAGTGGGGAAGACAGGCCCACTGGGGGAACACTGGGGCAGAGCATGGACAGCTGATCTGCCCTCCAGTCAGCACAGGACCACTCAGTGGAGATTGGTCAGGAATACAGAACTGCAGGGGGTGCGGTTTGGTATAAAGACAGGCCCAGACCAAAGTTTCCACACAACCCAGGTGTATCAGATCTCACAAGACCAGGAAGTGCTAAAAGGTCAACAATCAAAACCTGAGCTGCACAAAAAAACCTTCCCCAGAGAATCATTAGCAAAGCAGCAATTTAGCTCAACCACAGGGTTCAAGTGCTGGTTCCCACAGGAAGTAACCAAAAGACAACAAATTAGTTTCAGTGCAGGGTTTAAGTGGTGGGGGTAGCTAATAATCCACCACAGAACTGAAAGAAAACATAAAACACCCACATACCAGAGACAAAGTTCTGATACTAACCAGTAAAGGTCTAACGCCACCAAAGAACACATATAAAACCTAGAAGGACCAGAAGCCCCCCAGGCTCCTGAGCCAGGGTAGGAGGGGGTACCAAAGGCCTTAGCCACACTCCCCGCAACTACCACATCCAGCCCAGTGATGACTGAGCCACCACTCCAGGCACCCAAACTGGAATGGGGGTGGGCCATAGGCCTCAGCCACCCTCCTCCCACCCTCTCCCCTGCAACCAGGCCAGTGAAGGAGCCAGCCATGGGCCAGCTTCTCCTTCCTCCCTCCTCCTCCCTCCTCGGTCCTCCCTCTCCTCCCCATTCCCCCTACCTCTACACCTCCACCTGCTCTGCAACATCTTAGAATGTAAAAAATAATTAATTTTAATATATGTGTATATATATACAGATATACATATATATACATACATATATACATATATATATATACACACATAGATACATATATACATATGTATATGTATTTTAGATTCCTTTCC
>NW_007727480.1:15756-17916 GCF_000696425.1 Galeopterus variegatus | reverse complement strand
CTTACTCCACATGCTCAGGACCTGCTTGAAGGAGAATATATGCATTATATATTACCTTTATCACTATAACATTTAGTAAACACAGTACATTAAAAAGCAACACAATAATCAAGAGACAGCCTTGCTTTTTCATTTAACTGTGAATAAACTAAGGTTTCCTTCAGCACTGAAACTTTGTTTCTATGAAATGACCACAGGCTCGCCAACCAGCCCACTCATTCCTTATTAAATAAAACAATCCCAGGGCAAGCACTAGGATACAAAGATGCCAAGAGTGTATCCTCTTCTGCAGAGTGGCTCACTCTGTGCTGAAGAAGCACGTGTCAGTAACAGGTCAGCTGCATAGGCACAAAGAGGCCATGTGAACACAGAGGAGGGAATGATGCACTGTGTCTGGGGCCTCACACACACCCTGCAGGAGCTAAGATCTAAATACCTGGTCCACCGTCTGATATATAGGAGGTGAAATATCTGCTGAAAGGAAGTTTGGAAAGGAATCTAAAATAATAAAAAGTTTGGTCTGGGCAAATGAGTCACCAGTGANTCTCCCCTGCAACCAGGCCAGTGAAGGAGCCAGCCATGGGCCAGCTTCTCCTTCCTCCCTCTTCCTCCCTCCTCGGTCCTCCCTCTCCTCCCCATTCCCCCTACCTCTACACCTCCACCTGCTCTGCAACATCTTAGAATGTAAAAATAATTAATTTTAATATATGTGTATATATATACAGATATACATATATATACATACATATATACATATATATATACACACATAGATACATATATACATATGTATATGTATTTTAGATTCCTTTCCAAACTTTACTTCCTTTCAGCAGATATTTCACCTCCTATATATCAGACTGTGGACCAGATATTTAGATCTTAGCTCCTGAGTGTGTGTGTGAGGCCCCAGACACAGTGCATCATTCCCCAGACACAGTGCATCACTCTCAAAAATTACTCCACTTCAATACACAATATGATTTCTCCCCCACCAGGTTACCAAGAATGTAATATCCCACATAGACAAGGAGGAGGATTCACCCTCACACACTGCTGGTGGGAATACAAATTAGAAAAGCCCTTTTGGGAGACAATTTAAGCAACATCTATCAAAATTTAAAATGAATATGACCTTTGCCCAGCAGTTCTAGTTCTAGGTATTTATTCCAGAGACATACTCACACATGGTACAAGGCTGCTTCCTGTGGCAGACTTTTCATAGTTTAATGTGGCCATTAAGCATTTTCTGTGGTACTGATATAAAAACCATGTTAAGTGAAAAAAGTCATGGACATAGTATGAACATATTTACGTTGAAAGAAATGTGTATCCCCATCTGTATGAATGGGGTGCTTACAAAAAGATCCGGAAAGGATACTAATCCTGCAACAGGGGCAGGGGAGCAGACAGAACTGAAAGGAACACAGGGGAACTTTCACATCTTACTCCACATGCTCAGGACCTGCTTGAAGGAGAATATATGCATTATATATTACCTTTATAACTATAACATTTAGTAAACACAGTACATTAAAAAGCAACACAATAACCAAGAGACAGCCTTGCTTTTTCATTTAACTGTGAATAAACTAAGGTTTCTTTCAGCACTGAAACTTTGTTTCTATGAAATGACCACAGGCTCGCCAACCAGCCCACTCATTNAAGTTTGGAAAGGAATCTAAAATAATAAAAAGTTTGGTCTGGGCAAATGAGTCACCAGTGAATTCAGCTACCAGAATGAGATTCTGAGAAAGGAAGCAGATGGGGAGCAGGAAGAGGCTGGCACGGGGCTTATGAGTCACCAGTACCAAATGTAGCATGCAGTCAGAAATGCAAATCTGAGCTCAAGGGAAGGCCTGGACTAGACGTGGACGCATCAGCAGAGTGAGCAGCTCCAGGATTCCCACGGCTCTGACCGGTACCAGAGATCACTTTAGAGGGAAAGCAGAGGCTAACATTGAAAAGGTTAAAAGTGAACAACAGAGTGAGAAATTTCCTCCTTTCGGGCATTCTGATTATCATCAAGAGAAAGGCTCCCTTTCTAACAGAGGGGGCAGGGCTCTGGCTCAGAGCCTGCATACTAGCTAGAATTCAACAAACCAGTTTTCATTTTTCTTATTTGTATGCATACAAGGATTCCTTTTTAAGTTTTTTTTT
>NW_007727480.1:13087-14886 GCF_000696425.1 Galeopterus variegatus | reverse complement strand
TTTTTTTTTAAAAAATCAACTCAACCAAATATACTAAGTAATAGTACTGTAGTACAAAGACAAGGTTAAAAATAATAAAGTTTGGGGAAAACTTGTAATAAAAAAGGAGGACGAAGGAACGGTTAAAGTAGAAAATGATCTGGCAAGTTCATAAGGAAATCAGAAAGGATCCAGTGATTTGGACACAAATGGGTCACTGGTTATCTTAGTATAAGGAATGTCGGTGGAGCAATGGGGACAAAAACCAGACGGCAGTCGGTTATGAAGTGGAGATGAGGGAATGGAGGCCACAAGGGCATAGCCTGTCCCTTTAAGGTGCTTGGCTGTGGAAGGGACGGTTGAAATAACAATGTAATAATGGGTTTGCTGGGGGTTAGCGAGAGGAAAATTAGGACAAGGAAAACGAGAGAATGTAATGATTGGAGGGGAGTGAACTACACAGAAAGCTGTACAAGAAGAGACAACAGCAGAGGAGAGTGAACAGAAGGCACAACACACCTTCCTCTGACTCTGGCAGAAGAATAACTACTGATGTACCTAAATTTGTAGGTGCAGAGGAGGGAAGCTGAGGCAGACCAAAGAGAAAACATCTCATAAGGCAGGAAGTTTGGGCACTTCAGGAGTCAGGGGGCAAAGCTGGAATGGGGCTGGAGAAGATGAGAGTGTGAAATAAATGTCCTTAGAACGGAAAAGGGAGTGATGGGGGACAAACACTGATGATAGGTGTGGGTCCTACCTGAAGTTGGCCCCTAAAAGCCACAGATTGCCAACAATCCCCAAGGCTGTACAATTTCCTCCTTCAGTAATTAGCAGTCCTGGGGAAAACATCGCTACTAGGGGATTTCAGAGTAGAAGTAGCAGGAAAAAGGCCACGCTGAGAAGAGTAGCTGAAGTAATTGACCTTGGGGTCCAAGTTGGGTAAGTTAAAAGCAAAAACAAACAAACAAAAAAAGCCAGAAGAAGACGGGAAATGGGAGAAAGAAGTCAAGAAGCCACCTAGAGACTGCCTATGGCCTGAGGAGCAAGTCTCCTGGGAGTAAAAGTTGGAAACCAGAAGACTCTGATCACAAGGTTAAAGAAGAGTTTCAGAAGTGAAATAAGTCATATGTTCAACAAATAATTATTGAGAGTAAAGTACATCAGGCAACGTAGTAGGTTAACTAGTTTTAGTCCCCATAAAGCTTAGAGTCTCTTGGGGAAGACAGACATTTTTAAAAATTATATATATAGATACAAATGTAGTTGTGGTGACTGCTGTAAGAGAAATGTATAGGACTCTTTACAAAATTAGAGAAAGCTAACTGAAATTGTGGAGGCAGATGTGATAAAGTGACATTTGAGCCAGTATCTGAAGAGTGAACAGGAGTTAACCAGGCCAAAAGTGGAGTGAACATCTTACAACGAAATGTGTAATTTCTAAGGTTGGAAAGAACTGGTGCATTAGGGAAATGGAAGAAGGCTGGAACACAGTGAGAATTTATTATTTTATTTTTAGCTTCCAGTTAAAAAGAAGGACTCCATTCACTGTGTAAATCTCACAGAATATCTTCTAATACGCTGCAAGGCTTAATCAACTGGGGAAACAGTATCTTCCCTGTCCTCCCCCGTGGCTTCTGTGGCCAGGGGCGAGCTGGGTCCTGGTGTAGGGTTGGTTTTACACATGCACAGCTCTGAGCAGGGGCAGGCAAAGGCCAGATCACGCAAGGCCCGGGAAAACATGAGCTTGGATTTTCTTCCCAACGCAATGGAATGACTTTGAAGAGTTTTAAGCAGGGTGACAATGGCATGACCCAACTCAC
>NW_007727480.1:2351-11673 GCF_000696425.1 Galeopterus variegatus | reverse complement strand
TCCGCCGCCAGCCGCCAGCCGCCTAGGAGTCCGACTTGACAGACTCAACGCATGCGCCCTCGTCCCGCCGTTAGCACCGCCCCCAACTGCCGACCCGACTGGGCCTGCGCGGTGAGGCCCACGGCGCAGACGGGCGGCCGGGCTTGTTTGGAAACACCCACCAGCCCACGTGGTCGGTGAGAGGGGCGTGGCCTGTGGGGGCGTGGCCGGTGGGAAGGCCGTCCGGGCCCGTGGCCAGCTGGGAGACGCGCGGCTGGCGTTTCACCCCGGGTGATCAATACCTCGCTAGGAAGGCGGGTATAGGAATTAAAAGAGATGTTTCCGAGAGAGAAGTATGCTAGTGGGCCGTGCGCATGGAAATACTTACCATTAACCAAGAATCCTAGGGAGAAAGTAAGCCTGGAGAAGGGAGCTAGCTCCTGCCGCACGTTTCAGTCGCCATGCGCAGCGGGCGGGCGCTGTCACCTGCCGGTCACCTGCCACGTGCGTGGACACGTGAAGGATAGGGAGGAGTGTAGTCGATCCCTGTTCCCTCTGCCACACTCACACACCTGGGCCGGGGCGGTGTGTGTGTATAGAGAGACGGCATTAGTAAGTCAGATCTCAGAGGTAGGGAGGGTTTTGAGGCAGGTGAGAACGGTAGCTTGGAGCGTTTGAAGATACAAAATATCCACACATAGGTTCAGAATGAAGGGAGGAAGTTGGGCCTCACCTGAGGAAGGAAGTAGCCCGTGCTGGATGAGTGGTGGCTGTACCAAGGTGGAACTTAGCCCAGGGATGCCAGCGCCAGGAGAGGGTGGATTTTCCCGGGCAGAAAGACCTCTGGGAGTGAAGGTGACTGCACGAAGATCTTGGGGCCTGGGTAGGGAAGTGCCTCCTCATGTCGAAAGCTGAAGTCAGACAATTCGAAAAAGGGGTTGGGAAGGGGACTTGGTAATGCTCAGCAATACCATCTTATCACTCCTGTCAGTGGCCCCAACCTACCTGTGCCTCTCGTCATCACACACAAAAACGTAACTTGTTTTTTAAAGAGGAGAAAGGATTCTAATGATCTCGAATAAAATATTGAAAATAGAAAGGGTGAAAGCACATATTTAGTGGTTCCCTTTTTAAGGTGTACTACTTTAGAAACCCTTTATATTTCGATCAGTTTGGACAGGAAATGGTACACTTATGGCATATTTGAGGAGAGTTAACTTTTACAAAGATGTAGGCAGGGTTTAGGAAAACAACTGGGGCTAGTTAGAGGCCAGGAGCTTTTCCCATCTGTTATGGGCTGAATTGTGTCCCCCAAAATCCATATGTTGAAGTCCTAATGTCCAGTACCTCAGAATGTGACTATATTTGAAGACAGGGTTATTAAAGAAATAATTGAGTTAAATGAAGTCATTAGGGTGGTCCCAAATCCACTATGACTGGTGTCTTTTTAGGAAGAAGAAATTTAGATACAGACACATGCACAGAGGAAAGACTCTATTTGAAGACAAAGGGAGAAGATCTACAAGCCAAGGTAACAGGCCTCAGAGGAAACCAACCCTGCTGACCCCTTAATCTCAGACTTCCAGCCTCCGGGATGGGAAAATAAATTTCTGTTGTTTGAGCCACCCAGACTGTGATTCTTTGTTACAGCAGCCCTAGCAAATGGGCCTGAGGGGCCAATGGGATGACCCAGACAGAAGGGAATAGCAGAACGGAGAGAACTACTTGAAATAAATGCACTGACCACACTTTCCTTTGTTATTTCATCTGCTGGTGCCTCCCACTGTCAAAACCAGCTGTAAACTGGAGGACTAGAGAGCCTGTCAATGCCTGTCCACGTAGATCAGCCCCAGAGCACAGAGCAGGTGGAGTGCCAGACAGAAAATAGGCATCATTCCCCACTCAATTGTAACTGTCTCTTTAGTGTCCCTTTACTTTAGAAAAGGCAGAATGATAAAGAGTTGCAATTAGTTCAGTAAAACTTGCTAGATGAATTCACATTTAGTCAATTGAAGGATCTACATACTTTCAGCCAAGTTTCCCCTGACCTCCCTAACCTGAGAATCATAACAAGGTCATATGAGCAGTGATAACTCAGGTTTGATTATTCCTGTGCCCACCTGAAGACTAAGGACCGTCTCTTCACTCCCATCCTCACTGCCAGTCTCCCTGGGCTCTTTCTGACATCCCCTGGGGTACCTCTGGCCTGTGTGTCTGGCCCAAGCTTCCTTCACAGCACCTGCCATTCTCACATCCTTTTGAGAGTGGTATCTGCTCCTGATGCCCGCCACTTAGTGGAAGCGCTGTCATGAAGGTGCCACAGGCTCTGCCAAAGCCACTCCCAGTTGGCATTCTCTGAGGTCCTCACTGAACCTGAGTCCAGGTTGTGAGGGGGAATAGAGCCATGCTCTGTAGCTGCCTCACTGTCAGCTGAGCTCCACAGCAGCTCTGCTTGTATCCCCAGTCTCTGCCTCATACACGAGCATGTGCTGCCCCACCAGACGCCACTACACAGTGCAGACACGGTGCCATTGCACTCTTTTAGCATGGGTGCGCTCACACACCTCAATTCATTCCCTCTGCAGCACCTCCTCAACAACATGCCGATGGAGACACAGAGGCCGGATCTAGAATTTCATCAGACATGTCTGACTTCCAGTTTGAGCCTCAGGTAGGGAATCCCTGTATGCTTGGGAAGCTAGAAGTGCTTACCTATGGGAATCACTGTCTATGCAGTCTTTAGACTGCTGACTGGATGCACATTCGGGTGCCTAGTTCCTTACACACAAGCATCTGGATGGTCTGAGGGAATTGCATCCCCCTTGAGAATTCCTGAGATGGACTGAAAAGAGCTTGTGACTCAGCACCAGGATGCCCAAAGCACCTGCATCCACCAGCATGAAAGGTGGGAAGGAAACAATGTGCCAAGGACCAGAATGGGACAAGCCAGATGTCAAGGAAGAAGTATTCAAGGAGTCTGCTGTTCCTCCAAAACTCTTCATTAATACACCAGGAGTTTTCTAAGCGGGGAAATATTCAGAGAATTGTTTCTGTTGATAGCAACTTCCAAATTCTATCTTCTGCTTGATCTTTCAAAGAACACAAAATTGGAGAATACATTTCCTCCAGTCTATGGTCATGAAAGAAATGGGTACATAAGATCGAGCTGCAAACAGCTCAAGCTGAAGCACACCAACAGGAAATGTGAAAATGGAAATTCTACTGTCAGTGCTGCTAGCTGTGAAATAATGTGGATGGAGAAAGAAATGGGTACATAAGATCGAGCTGCAAACAACTCAAGCTGAAGCACACCAATAGGAAATGTGAAAATGGAAATTCTACTGTCAGTGCTGCTAGCTGTGAAATAATGTGGATGGAATAAAGAAGGGATAGGATTTTTAGTAAAAAATTTGTAATATGCATTTATGAACTTAGAAGTCTGGATGTCAACCAACCAAGACCTCTCTCCTTTCCTCCTATATCCAACCAGTCTGCAAGTTCCAGTGGTACTGTCTCCTCCATAGCTCACACACCGTTTAGTCTTCTCTATCCCCTCTGTTTGGTTGTCTTAACTATTGCAACCAGTCTCCTAGTTCCAGTCCTGCTCTCTCTGCATTTATTTGCATGCACCTACCACAGAGATTTCTTTAAGACGCTGCTCTGATCCTGTCTCTCCTCTGCCTCAGACTCACCCTCTCCCCCCACAGGATAAATTCCAAGCTATTTAACAGTCTCCCAAGCCCTTTTACTCTCCTGCCCCATCTAATTTTTCTGCATCTTTTCTATCTTTCACTCCCTGGATGCCTGTGCTCAAGGTTTTGGGAGGGACTGATTATTTTCTCATCGAGGGTGTGCTGCAGTTCGCTTCTACTGCCTAGCAAGCCTCTTGTGCACATCTTGACAACTGTTTTAGTCATCGCGGGCTGCCATAACAAAATGCCACAGACTGGGAAGCTTAAACAACAGACATTTATTTCTCATAGTTCTGGAGGCTCAAAGCCCATGATCAAGTGCAGGCAGATTCGGTTCCTGGTAAGGGCTCTTTTCCTGGCTTGCAGACAGCTGCCTTCTCACTGTGTCCTTACATGGTGAAGAGGGAGAGCTCTCTGGTGTCCCCTTCCCTTCTTATAAGGAACTGGCCCTGTTGGATTAGGACCTCATCTTTATGACTTCATTTAACCTAAATTACCCCCTAAAGGCCCTATCTCCAAATATAGTCACATTGGGGGTTAGGGCTTCCACATATGAACTTCAGTCCATAGCACCAACATTGCTGACCTCATATTGGTGACCTCATATTGGTAGCTTGAAATTGGCCATGGTGGGAGCATTTACACCACAGAAATGTTCAAACTCTATAAACCAGGACTGGGCGGGGGGAGTTAATTTTTTCGCCGCATTCCCCCACCTGTTATTCTCAGGCTTCTGTAATCTTGTGCACAGGTTTATCTGCCTGAAATTCTCTCACCCATTGCAAATTCAGCCCAAAGTTTCTCTTTTCTGGAGCTTTCTCTGATCCTCTAAACAGAATTGGGGCCTCAAATCTCATCTGTACCCACAAACCAATATTTCTAATATCATTATTATAGCACTTATTGGTTTGGATTTTAATGCATTCTACTTACCAATTATTAGCCCTTACTCTGAGCTGGGCATTGTCTTGAGTGCTTTACAAATATTAACTCATTTAAATCTGACTGGAATTGTCTTTGTGTTTTTACTTTAATTTAGAGTTCAATGTAACTCTTTCCCTGTCCGTACAGAACAGAAGGGCTAAGTTGACTCTCACTTTTCAAAACTTTGGGGTAGGGACAGTGCATCAATTTGGTTCTCTGTTCCCCATAAATATGGAAATACTAGTAAAAGAAAACAAACAAAAAACCTCACAGTAGATATATTGGAAGTGCAATATGATAAATCAAAAAATAGAAGTAAAAGCATATTATTTAGAATTATGTTGGCAACCACTAGAAAAACTTATGTTAAATATATGTTGAATAAATGAGCAAATTGATGTTGGAGCTAGGGTCCAAGGGGCCCAATTGTCGGCCTCAACCCATCCAGTCTCCTTACCAGGTTCTTGACTTCACCACAGGACAGAATTCAAAGGCAGAGTCACAGTAGAAAGTGAGAACAAGTTTAATAGATAAACATGTAACAGATAGGAAATAGCCTCAACCCATCCAGTCTCCTTACCAGGTTCTTGACTTCACCACAGGACAGAATTCAAGGGCAGAGTCACAGTAGAAAGTGAGAACAAGTTTAATAGATAAACATGTAACAGATAGGAAATACAGGTTCCACAGAGAGAGTGCAGCATAGCTCCAGACACTGAGCAGGGCCCACACCAAGTTTAATGCAAAAGTAAGCTCATTACAGACATCAAGTCTAACACAAAAGCAAGAAATACACACTTAAATCTCAGTACAGAGTGCAGGCTGGCTCAAAACAATGAGCAGCTGATTGCTGAAAGTAAGTTAGATACAAAGTAAAGTATACACACCTCAGCCAGCCAAATGCGGTTGCCTCCAGGAGAGTTAGCAACAGCCCCACCTCCTGCTGGGATTCGGTGTTTATAGTTTCTCCATCTAATGAATATTCAGTTAGTTAAGGGGGTGGTTCCCAGTTGTGTAACGTTAGTCTTGAATATGCTTAGTCAGTCTCTTCTTGGAGCATATTCATTGGTCAAATTCTATCACACGCACCAGGCACATTCAAGAATGTTCTGTGTTCTTTAGCACCTCTAGTGAAAGGTCATTCAGCTACCAGGGTTATATAACCCTTCTCTATTGATCATGCCCAGCCACCAGATTGCATAAGCCAGCCCTGTGTGGTCTCATTTTTCCCCTGTTGGTACTGAAAATAGGTCTAACTGGCAACAGTAACTTTCCTCCAGGGGGGAGCTCAGAGGAGGTGCCTGAGACCTCAGGGAGTGGCTGGAAACCCAGAGGCATGTCCTGAGACCGGAGCCCAGGGACACTGAGCACCTCCTACATCACAATGATTTTAAAAGCAGTGAATGTGTAATACAATATGCTGGGCTGGCTGATTAGCTCAGTTGGTTAGAGTGTAGTGCTGATAACAGCAAGGTCTAGGGTTTGATCCCTGTACCAGCCAGCCACCCAAAAACCCACACACACACAAAAAAAACCATGTGATTCCATTGAAAATTATATGTGTGTATATACATTGCGGGGGCTGAGGGGTGAAGAACAGTCTGACTTTGTACTCACGCCTCTACCATGCCCTTCTGTGCCTTTGTTATCATTTTTTATCTCATCGTTTCCTATATTCTGTTCAACTTTGTCTTTGCCCTGACTTTCTCAAACTCCTCCCTGATTGATTTTGAGCATTGCTTTTTGCCTAATCTTTTAGGGTCATCTTGGTAACCTCCAGCAAACATCTTGCTCTCCAAAGTTGATCTAAAGAGGAGAGAATAGATATGGATGAACAAAGAAGGTGTGGATTAATCTCGGTGTGCCCTGATTTCATCAGGCTCTGCTGTTTTAAAGTAATTTTACTGTCAGTAACCAACATTGTCAGTAACATGTGCAGTTATACATTAAAGAGATTTTGAAGGGAATCGTGATGATTCTGAGCACATGAGAGGAAAAGTCATTGTTGACCTGGTCTTCAATGGAAACTGATTGAGGGTATGAACATAAAGAAGAATTTAGCAATAGTGGAGAATAACTTGAGGGTGTATACATGTTTCCAGGATATCTAATTCCAGATAAAACTTGAAGAAAGAAAAGAGAAGCGTGTGGTCCTAGCATGCTGTGTGCTGTGACGCAGCTTTGCTTGTTTTTAATCGTCAGTGCATCTCTTTTCATCACCTCTCAGGGGTGCTGTTCCACAAGTGNTAGATATATTGGAAGTGCAATATGATAAATCAAAAAATAGAAGTAAAAGCATATTATTTAGAATTATGTTGGCAACCACTAGAAAAACTTATGTTAAATATATGTTGAATAAATGAGCAAATTGATGTTGGAGCTAGGGTCCAAGGGGCCCAATTGTCGGCCTCAACCCATCCAGTCTCCTTACCAGGTTCTTGACTTCACCACAGGACAGAATTCAAAGGCAGAGTCACAGTAGAAAGTGAGAACAAGTTTAATAGATAAACATGTAACAGATAGGAAATACAGGTTCCACAGAGAGAGTGCAGCATAGCTCCAGACACTGAGCAGGGCCCACACCAAGTTTAATGCAAAAGTAAGCTCATTACAGACATCAAGTCTAACACAAAAGCAAGAAATACACACTTAAATCTCAGTACAGAGTGCAGGCTGGCTCAAAACAATGAGCAGCTGATTGCTGAAAGTAAGTTAGATACAAAGTAAAGTATACACACCTCAGCCAGCCAAATGCGGTTGCCTCCAGGAGAGTTAGCAACAGCCCCACCTCCTGCTGGGATTCGGTGTTTATAGTTTCTCCATCTAATGAATATTCAGTTAGTTAAGGGGGTGGTTCCCAGTTGTGTAACGTTAGTCTTGAATATGCTTAGTCAGTCTCTTCTTGGAGCATATTCATTGGTCAAATTCTATCACACGCACCAGGCACATTCAAGAATGTTCTGTGTTCTTTAGCACCTCTAGTGAAAGGTCATTCAGCTACCAGGGTTATATAACCCTTCTCTATTGATCATGCCCAGCCACCAGATTGCATAAGCCAGCCCTGTGTGGTCTCATTTTTCCCCTGTTGGTACTGAAAATAGGTCTAACTGGCAACAGTAACTTTCCTCCAGGGGGGAGCTCAGAGGAGGTGCCTGAGACCTCAGGGAGTGGCTGGAAACCCAGAGGCATGTCCTGAGACCGGAGCCCAGGGACACTGAGCACCTCCTACATCACAATGATTTTAAAAGCAGTGAATGTGTAATACAATATGCTGGGCTGGCTGATTAGCTCAGTTGGTTAGAGTGTAGTGCTGATAACAGCAAGGTCTAGGGTTTGATCCCTGTACCAGCCAGCCACCCAAAAACCCACACACACACAAAAAAAACCATGTGATTCCATTGAAAATTATATGTGTGTATATACATTGCGGGGGCTGAGGGGTGAAGAACAGTCTGACTTTGTACTCACGCCTCTACCATGCCCTTCTGTGCCTTTGTTATCATTTTTTATCTCATCGTTTCCTATATTCTGTTCAACTTTGTCTTTGCCCTGACTTTCTCAAACTCCTCCCTGATTGATTTTGAGCATTGCTTTTTGCCTAATCTTTTAGGGTCATCTTGGTAACCTCCAGCAAACATCTTGCTCTCCAAAGTTGATCTAAAGAGGAGAGAATAGATATGGATGAACAAAGAAGGTGTGGATTAATCTCGGTGTGCCCTGATTTCATCAGGCTCTGCTGTTTTAAAGTAATTTTACTGTCAGTAACCAACATTGTCAGTAACATGTGCAGTTATACATTAAAGAGATTTTGAAGGGAATCGTGATGATTCTGAGCACATGAGAGGAAAAGTCATTGTTGACCTGGTCTTCAATGGAAACTGATTGAGGGTATGAACATAAAGAAGAATTTAGCAATAGTGGAGAATAACTTGAGGGTGTATACATGTTTCCAGGATATCTAATTCCAGATAAAACTTGAAGAAAGAAAAGAGAAGCGTGTGGTCCTAGCATGCTGTGTGCTGTGACGCAGCTTTGCTTGTTGTTTTTAATCGTCAGTGCATCTCTTTTCATCACCTCTCAGGGGTGCTGTTCCACAAGTGGCCACTAGAGGAAGCAGAGCACCAGCTAACGGGTGCAGGCATTTTTCATTTCAACAGATTCATTTTATTGAGTTGCTGCCATGAGCCAGCTGCTGTGTTGGATGTGAGGGAAAAGGCAGACAAGGTCCCTGCTCTCGTGGGACTTGCATTCTAGCAGAGGGAGAAAATAATAAAATCATTAAACAAATAAAAATATAGAGTAATAAATACCATTAAGGAACATAAAATAAGGTAACCAAGGGTGACCAGGATGCCTCTTTATGAAATGGGTGTGAAGTGGTGTCTGAATAGGAGACTTGCAGTTGCAGTATGAATGACAGAAGAAGATACCTACGGGAGGACCATGCAGAAGAGGATTCTCAACAGGAAACAGCAGTGCAAAGAGGGTAAAGCGAGCACAAACTGGGCAAGTTTAAAGACTAGGAATTGGTCATCTGTGGCTAAAGCCACAATAGAAAGGGGCCAGTTATCTAGAGTTCTGTAAGCTAGGCATAAAATTTAGATTTTATTTTAAGTACAAATCAAATCCATTGGAGGGCTTTAAGTAAGAAAGTGGCATGATTGGATTTACATTTTTTTTTTTTTTTGTCTTTTTCCGTGTCCGGCAACGGATCGCAACCCTCAGTG
>NW_007727480.1:0-467 GCF_000696425.1 Galeopterus variegatus | reverse complement strand
AGGCTTGCAGAAGCAGAAGAGAAAACTTCTGACCTTGAAGATGGGCTGTTTGAAATAACATAGGCAGACAAAAAAAAAGAAAAAATAATTAAAAACATTGAAGAAAATCTGAGAGAGATGTCAGACAACCTTAAGTGCTCAAATATCTGAGTCATGGGTATTCCAGAAGGAGAGGAAAAAAGAGATTGCATTGAAAACATATTCAACAAAATAGTAGCAGAAAACTTCCCAGGTATAGGAAAAGATGCAGATCTTCAGATTCACGAAGCTCAAAGATCCCCAACTGTATTCAACCCCCAAAAGGTCTTCTCCCAGACATGTTATAGTCAAATTGGCAAAACTCAGAGACAAAGAGAGAATCTAAAAAGCTGCAAGAGAGAAGCATCAAATCACCTATAAGGGAGCTCCAATCAAACTAACATCAGACTTTTCATCACAAACCCTAAAAGCCAGAAAGGAATGGGATG